>NW_027469155.1:0-300000 GCF_051020765.1 Lasioglossum baleicum | reverse complement strand
AACGCATAACGCATATCGCATAACGCATAACGCATAACGCATAACGCATAACGCATAACGCATAACGCATAACGCATAACGCATAACGCATAACGCATATCGCATAACGCATAACGCATAACGCATAACGCATAACGCATAACGCATAACGCATAACGCATAACGCATAACGCATAACGCATAACGCATAACGCATAACGCATAACGCATAACGCATAACGCATAACGCATACCGCATAACGCATAACGAATAACGCATAACCCATAGTGCATAACGCATAACGCATAACGCGTAACGGATAACGCAAGACGCATAACGCATAACGCATAACGCATAACGCATAACGCATAACGCATAACGCATAACGCATAACGCATAACGCATAACGCATAACGCATAACGCATAACGCATAACGCATAACGCATAACGCATAACGCATAACGCATAACGCATAACGCATAACGCATAACGCATAACGCATAACGCATAACGCATAACGCATAACGCATCGCGCATAACGTATAACGGATAACGCATAACGCATAACGCATAACGCATAACGGATAACGCATACCGCATAACGCATAACGAATAACGCATAACCCATAGCGCATAACGCATAACGCATAACGCGTAACGGATAACGCAAGACGCATAACGCATAACGCATAACGCATAAAGCATAACGCATAACGCATAACGCATAACGCATAACGCATAACGCATAACGCATAACGCATAACGCATAACGCATAACGCATAACGCATAACGCATAACGCATAACGCATAACGCATAACGCATAACGCATAACGCATAACGCATAACGCATAACGCATAACGCATAACGCATAACGCATAACGCATAACGCATAACGCATAACGCATAACGCATAACGCATAACGCATAACGCATAACGCATAACGCATAACGCATAACGCATAACGCATAACGCATAACGCATAACGCATAACGCATAACGCATAACGCATAACGCATAACGCATAACGCATAACGCATAACGCATAACGCATATCGCATAACGCATAACGCTTAACGCATAACGCTTAACGCATAACGCATTACGCATAACGCATAACGCATAACGCATAACGCATATCGCATAACGCATAACGCATAACGCATAACGCATAACGCATAACGCATAACGCATAACGCATAACGCATAACGCATAACGCATAACGCATAACGCATAACGCATAACGCATAACGCATAACGCATAACGCATAACGCATAACGCATAACGCTTAACGCAGAACGCATAACGCATAACGCTTAACGCATAACGCCTAACGCATAACGCGTAACGCATAATGCATAACGCATAACGCTTAACGCATAGCCCATAACGCATAACGCATAACGCATCGCGCATAACGCATAACGGATAACGCATAACGCATAACGCATAACGGATAACGCATACCGCATAACGCATAACGCATAACGGATAACGCAAGACGCATAACGCATAACGCATAACGCATAACGCATAACGCATGACGCATAACGCATAACGCATAACGCATAACGCATAACGCATAACGCATAACGCATAACGCATAACGCATAACGCATAACGCATAACGCATAACGCATAACGCATAACGAATAACGCATAACGCATTACCCATAACGCATAACGCATAACGCATAACGCATAACGCATAACGCATAACGCATAACGCATAACGCATAACGCATAACGCATAACGCATAACGCATAACGCATAACGCATAACGCATAACGCATAACGCATAACGCATAACGCATAACGCATAACGCATAACGCATAACGCATAACGCATAACGCATAACGCATAACGCATAACGCATAACGCATAACGCATAACGCATAACGCATAACGCATAACGCATAACGCATAACGCATAACGCATAACGCATAACGCATAACGCATAACGCATAACGCATAACGCATAACGCATAACGCATAACGCATAACGCATAACGCATAACGCATAACGCATAACGCATAACGCATAACGCATAACGCATAACGCATAACGCATAACGCATAACGCATAACGCATAACGCATAACGCATATCGCATAACGCATAACGCTTAACGCATAACGCTTAACGCATAACGCATTACGCATAACGCATAACGCATAACGCATAACGCATAACGCATATCGCATAACGCATAACGCATAACGCATAACGCATAACGCATAACGCATAACGCATAACGCATAACGCATAACGCATAACGCATAACGCATAACGCATAACGCATAACGCATAACGCATAACGCATAACGCATAACGCATAACGCATAACGCATAACGCATAACGCATAACGCATAACGCATAACGCATAACGCATAACGCATAACGCATAACGCATAACGCATAACGCATAACGCATAACGCATAACGCATAACGCATAACGCATAACGCATAACGCATAACGCATAACGCATAACGCATAACGCATAACGCATAACGCATAACGCATAACGCATAACGCATAACGCATAACGCATAACGCATAACGCATAACGCATAACGCATAACGCATAACGCATAACGCATAACGCATAACGCATAACGCATAACGCATAACGCATACCGCATAACGCATAACGAATAACGCATAACCCATAGTGCATAACGCATAACGCATAACGCGTAACGGATAACGCAAGACGCATAACGCATAACGTATAACGCATAACGCATAACGCATAACGCATAACGCATAACGCATATCGCATAACGCATAACGCATAACGCATAACGCATAACGCATAACGCATAACGCATAACGCATAACGCATAACGCATCGCGCATAACGTATAACGGATAACGCATAACGCATAACGCATAACGCATAACGGATAACGCATACCGCATAACGCATAACGAATAACGCATAACCCATAGCGCATAACGCATAACGCATAACGCGTAACGGATAACGCAAGACGCATAACGCATAACGCATAACGCATAACGCATAACGCATAACGCATAACGCATAACGCATAACGCATAACGCATAACGCATAACGCATAACGCATAACGCATAACGCATAACGCATAACGCATAACGCATAACGCATAACGCATAACGCATAACGCATAACGCATAACGCATAACGCATAACGCATAACGCATAACGCATAACGCATAACGCATAACGCATAACGCATAACGCATAACGCATAACGCATAACGCATAACGCATAACGCATAACGCATAACGCATAACGCATAACGCATAACGCATAACGCATAACGCATAACGCATAACGCATAACGCATAACGCATAACGCATAACGCATAACGCATAACGCATAACGCATAACGCATAACGCATAACGCATAACGCATAACGCATAACGCATAACGCATAACGCATAACGCATAACGCATAACGCATAACGCATAACGCATAACGCATAACGCATAACGCATATCGCATAACGCATAACGCTTAACGCATAACGCTTAACGCATAACGCATTACGCATAACGCATAACGCATAACGCATAACGCATATCGCATAACGCATAACGCATAACGCATAACGCATAACGCATAACGCATAACGCATAACGCATAACGCATAACGCATAACGCATAACCCATAACGCATAACGCATAACGCATAAGGCATAACGCATAACGCATAACGCATAACGCATATCGCATAACGCATAACGCTTAACGCATAACGCTTAACGCATAACGCATTACGCATAACGCATAACGCATAACGCATAACGCATAACGCATATCGCATAACGCATAACGCATAACGCATAACGCATAACGCATAACGCATAACGCATAACGCATAACGCATAACGCATAACGCATAACGCATAACGCATAACGCATAACGCATAACGCATAACGCATAACGCATAACGCATAACGCTTAACGCAGAACGCATAACGCATAACGCTTAACGCATAACGCCTAACGCATAACGCGTAACGCATAATGCATAACGCATAACGCTTAACGCATAGCCCATAACGCATAACGCATAACGCATCGCGCATAACGCATAACGGATAACGCATAACGCATAACGCATAACGCATAACGGATAACGCATACCGCATAACGCATAACGAATAACGCATAACCCATAGTGCATAACGCATAACGCATAACGCATAACGGATAACGCAAGACGCATAACGCATAACGCATAACGCATAACGCATAACGCATAACGCATGACGCATAACGCATAACGCATAACGCATAACGCATAACGCATAACGCATAACGCATAACGCATAACGCATAACGCATAACGCATAACGCATAACGCATAACGCATAACGCATAACGCATAACGAATAACGCATAACGCATAACCCATAACGCATAACGCATAACGCATAACGCTTAACGCAGAACGCATAACGCATAACGCTTAACGCATAACGCCTAACGCATAACGCGTAACGCATAATGCATAACGCATAACGCTTAACGCATAGCCCATAACGCATAACGCATAACGCATCGCGCATAACGTATAACGGATAACGCATAACGCATAACGCATAACGCATAACGCATAACGCATAACGCATAACGCATAACGCATAACGCATAACGCATAACGCATAACGCATAACGAATAACGCATAACGCATTACCCATAACGCATAACGCATAACGCATAACGCATAACGCATAACGCATAACGCATAACGCATAACGCATAACGCATAACGCATAACGCATAACGCATAACGCATAACGCATAACGCATAACGCATAACGCATAACGCATAACGCATAACGCATAACGCATAACGCATAACGCATAACGCATAACGCATAACGCATAACGCATAACGCATAACGCATAACGCATAACGCATAACGCATAACGCATAACGCATAACGCATAACGCATAACGCATAACGCATAACGCATAACGCATAACGCATAACGCATAACGCATAACGCATAACGCATAACGCATAACGCATAACGCATAACGCATAACGCATAACGCATAACGCATAACGCATAACGCATAACGCATAACGCATAACGCATAACGCATAACGCATAACGCATAACGCATAACGCATAACGCATAACGCATAACGCATAACGCATATCGCATAACGCATAACGCTTAACGCATAACGCTTAACGCATAACGCATTACGCATAACGCATAACGCATAACGCATAACGCATAACGCATATCGCATAACGCATAACGCATAACGCATAACGCATAACGCATAACGCATAACGCATAACGCATAACGCATAACGCATAACGCATAACGCATAACGCATAACGCATAACGCATAACGCATAACGCATAACGCATAACGCATAACGCATAACGCATAACGCATAACGCATAACGCATAACGCATAACGCATAACGCATAACGCATAACGCATAACGCATAACGCATAACGCATAACGCATAACGCATAACGCATAACGCATAACGCATAACGCATAACGCATAACGCATAACGCATAACGCATAACGCATAACGCATAACGCATCGCGCATAACGTATAACGGATAACGCATAACGCATAACGCATAACGCATAACGGATAACGCATACCGCATAACGCATAACGAATAACGCATAACCCATAGCGCATAACGCATAACGCATAACGCGTAACGGATAACGCAAGACGCATAACGCATAACGCATAACGCATAACGCATAACGCATAACGCATAACGCATAACGCATAACGCATAACGCATAACGCATAACGCATAACGCATAACGCATAACGCATAACGCATAACGCATAACGCATAACGCATAACGCATAACGCATAACGCATAACGCATAACGCATAACGCATAACGCATAACGCATAACGAATAACGCATAACGCATAACGCATAACGCATAACGCATAACGCATAACGCATAACGCATAACGCATAACGCATAACGCATAACGCATAACGCATAACGCATAACGCATAACGCATAACGCATAACGCATAACGCATAACGCATAACGCATAACGCATAACGCATAACGCATAACGCATAACGCATAACGCATAACGCATAACGCATAACGCATAACGCATAACGCATAACGCATAACGCATAACGCATATCGCATAACGCATAACGCTTAACGCATAACGCTTAACGCATAACGCATTACGCATAACGCATAACGCATAACGCATAACGCATATCGCATAACGCATAACGCATAACGCATAACGCATAACGCATAACGCATAACGCATAACGCATAACGCATAACCCATAACGCATAACGCATAACGCATAAGGCATAACGCATAACGCATAACGCATAACGCATATCGCATAACGCATAACGCTTAACGCATAACGCTTAACGCATAACGCATTACGCATAACGCATAACGCATAACGCATAACGCATAACGCATATCGCATAACGCATAACGCATAACGCATAACGCATAACGCATAACGCATAACGCATAACGCATAACGCATAACGCATAACGCATAACGCATAACGCATAACGCATAACGCATAACGCATAACGCATAACGCATAACGCATAACGCATAACGCTTAACGCAGAACGCATAACGCATAACGCTTAACGCATAACGCCTAACGCATAACGCGTAACGCATAATGCATAACGCATAACGCTTAACGCATAGCCCATAACGCATAACGCATAACGCATCGCGCATAACGCATAACGGATAACGCATAACGCATAACGCATAACGGATAACGCATACCGCATAACGCATAACGAATAACGCATAACCCATAGTGCATAACGCATAACGCATAACGCATAACGGATAACGCAAGACGCATAACGCATAACGCATAACGCATAACGCATAACGCATGACGCATAACGCATAACGCATAACGCATAACGCATAACGCATAACGCATAACGCATAACGCATAACGCATAACGCATAACGCATAACGCATAACGCATAACGCATAACGCATAACGCATAACGCATAACGCATAACGAATAACGCATAACGCATAACCCATAACGCATAACGCATAACGCATAACGCTTAACGCAGAACGCATAACGCATAACGCTTAACGCATAACGCCTAACGCATAACGCGTAACGCATAATGCATAACGCATAACGCTTAACGCATAGCCCATAACGCATAACGCATAACGCATAACGCATAACGCATAACGCATAACGCATAACGCATAACGCATAACGCATAACGCATAACGCATAACGCATAACGCATAACGCATAACGCATAACGCATAACGCATAACGCATAACGCATAACGCATAACGCATAACGCATAACGCATAACGCATAACGCATAACGCATAACGCATAACGCATAACGCATAACGCATAACGCATAACGCATAACGCATAACGCATAACGCATAACGCATAACGCATAACGCATAACGCATACCGCATAACGCATAACGAATAACGCATAACCCATAGTGCATAACGCATAACGCATAACGCGTAACGGATAACGCAAGACGCATAACGCATAACGCATAACGCATAACGCATAACGCATAACGCATAACGCATAACGCATAACGCATAACGCATAACGCATAACGCATAACGCATAACGCATAACGCATAACGCATAACGCATAACGCATAACGCATAACGCATAACGCATAACGCATAACGCATAACGCATAACGCATAACGCATAACGCATAACGCATCGCGCATAACGTATAACGGATAACGCATAACGCATAACGCATAACGGATAACGCATACCGCATAACGCATAACGAATAACGCATAACCCATAGCGCATAACGCATAACGCATAACGCGTAACGGATAACGCAAGACGCATAACGCATAACGCATAACGCATAACGCATAACGCATAACGCATAACGCATAACGCATAACGCATAACGCATAACGCATAACGCATAACGCATAACGCATAACGCATAACGCATAACGCATAACGCATAACGCATAACGCATAACGCATAACGCATAACGCATAACGCATAACGCATAACGCATAACGCATAACGCATAACGCATAACGCATAACGCATAACGAATAACGCATAACGCATAACGCATAACGCATAACGCATAACGCATAACGCATAACGCATAACGCATAACGCATAACGCATAACGCATAACGCATAACGCATAACGCATAACGCATAACGCATAACGCATAACGCATAACGCATAACGCATAACGCATAACGCATAACGCATAACGCATAACGCATAACGCATAACGCATAACGCATAACGCATAACGCATAACGCATAACGCATAACGCATAACGCATAACGCATAACGCATATCGCATAACGCATAACGCTTAACGCATAACGCTTAACGCATAACGCATTACGCATAACGCATAACGCATAACGCATAACGCATATCGCATAACGCATAACGCATAACGCATAACGCATAACGCATAACGCATAACGCATAACGCATAACGCATAACGCATAACGCATAACCCATAACGCATAACGCATAACGCATAAGGCATAACGCATAACGCATAACGCATAACGCATATCGCATAACGCATAACGCTTAACGCATAACGCTTAACGCATAACGCATTACGCATAACGCATAACGCATAACGCATAACGCATAACGCATATCGCATAACGCATAACGCATAACGCATAACGCATAACGCATAACGCATAACGCATAACGCATAACGCATAACGCATAACGCATAACGCATAACGCATAACGCATAACGCATAACGCATAACGCATAACGCATAACGCATAACGCATAACGCTTAACGCAGAACGCATAACGCATAACGCTTAACGCATAACGCCTAACGCATAACGCGTAACGCATAATGCATAACGCATAACGCTTAACGCATAGCCCATAACGCATAACGCATAACGCATCGCGCATAACGCATAACGGATAACGCATAACGCATAACGCATAACGGATAACGCATACCGCATAACGCATAACGAATAACGCATAACCCATAGTGCATAACGCATAACGCATAACGGATAACGCAAGACGCATAACGCATAACGCATAACGCATAACGCATAACGCATGACGCATAACGCATAACGCATAACGCATAACGCATAACGCATAACGCATAACGCATAACGCATAACGCATAACGCATAACGCATAACGCATAACGCATAACGCATAACGCATAACGCATAACGAATAACGCATAACGCATAACCCATAACGCATAACGCATAACGCATAACGCTTAACGCAGAACGCATAACGCATAACGCTTAACGCATAACGCCTAACGCATAACGCGTAACGCATAATGCATAACGCATAACGCTTAACGCATAGCCCATAACGCATAACGCATAACGCATCGCGCATAACGTATAACGGATAACGCATAACGCATAACGCATAACGCATAACGGATAACGCATACCGCATAACGCATAACGAATAACGCATAACCCATAGCGCATAACGCATAACGCATAACGCGTAACGGATAACGCAAGACGCATAACGCATAACGCATAACGCATAACGCATAACGCATAACGCATAACGCATAACGCATAACGCATAACGCATAACGCATAACGCATAACGCATAACGCATAACGCATAACGCATAACGCATAACGCATAACGCATAACGCATAACGCATAACGCATAACGCATAACGCATAACGCATAACGCATAACGCATAACGCATAACGCATAACGCATAACGCATAACGCATAACGCATAACGCATAACGCATAACGCATAACGCATAACGCATAACGCATAACGCATAACGCATAACGCATAACGCATAACGCATAACGCATAACGCATAACGCATAACGCATAACGCATAACGCATAACGCATAACGCATAACGCATAACGCATAACGCATAACGCATAACGCATAACGCATAACGCATAACGCATAACGCATAACGCATAACGCATAACGCATAACGCATAACGCATAACGCATAACGCTTAACGCATAACGCCTAACGCATAACGCGTAACGCATAACGCATAACGCATAACGCATAACGCATAACGCATAACGCATAACGCATAACGAATAACGCATAACGCATAACGCATAACCCATAACGCATAACGCATAACGGATAACGCAAGACGCATAACGCATAACGCATAACGCATAACGAATAACGCATAACGCATAACCCATAACGCATAACGCATAACGGATAACGCAAGACGCATAACGCATAACGCATAACGCATAACGCATAACGCATGACGCATAACGCATAACGCATAACGCATAACGCATAACGCATAACGCATAACGCATAACGCATAACGCATAACGCATAACGCATAACGCATAACTCATGACGCATAACGCATAACGCATAACGCATAACGCATAACGCATAACGCATAACGCATAACGGATAACGCATAACGCATAACGCATAACGCATAACGCATAACGCATAACGCATAACGCATAACGCATAACGCATAACGCATAACGCATAACGCATAACGCATAACGCATAACGCATAACGCATAACGCATAACGCATAACGCATAACGCATAACGCATAACGCATAACGCATAACGCATAACGCATAACGCATAACGCATAACGCATAACGCATAACGCATAACGCATAACGCATAACGCATAACGCATGACGCATGACGCATAACGCATAACGCATAACGCATAACGCATAACGCATAACGCATAACGCATAACGCATAACGCATATCGCATAACGCATAACGCATAACGCATAACGCATAACGCATAACGCATAACGCATAACGCATAACGCATAACGCATAACGCATAACGCATAACGCATAACGCATAACGCATAACGCATAACGCATAACGCATAACGCATAACGCTTAACGCAGAACGCATAACGCATAACGCTTAACGCATAACGCCTAACGCATAACGCGTAACGCATAATGCATAACGCATAACGCTTAACGCATAGCCCATAACGCATAACGCATAACGCATCGCGCATAACGTATAACGGATAACGCATAACGCATAACGCATAACGCATAACGCATAACGCATAACGCATAACGCATAACGCATAACGCATAACGCATAACGCATAACGCATAACGCATAACGCATAACGCATAACGCATAACGCATAACGCATAACGCATAACGCATAACGCATACCGCATAACGCATAACGCATAACGCATAACGCATAACGCATGACGCATAACGCATAACGCATAACGCATAACGCATAACGCATAACGCATAACGCATAACGCATAACGCATAACGGATAACGCATGACGCATAACGCATAACGCATAACGCTTAACGCATAACGCATAACGCATAACGCATAACGCATAACGGATAACGCATAACGGATAACGCATAACGCATAACGTATAACGCATAACGCATAACGTATAACGCGTAACGCATAACGCATAACGCATAACGGATAACGCATAACGCATAACGTATAACGCATAACGCATAACGTATAACGCGTAACGCATAACGCATAACGCATAACACATATCGCATAACGCATAACGCATAACGCTTAACGCATAACGCATAACGCATAACGCATAACGCATAACGCATAACGCATAACGCATAACGCATAACGCATAACGCATAACGCATAACGCATAACGCATAACGCATAACGCATAACGCATAACGCATAACGCATAACGCATAACGCATAACGCATAACGCATAACGCATAACGCATAACGCATAACGCATAACGCATAACGCATAACGCATAACGCATAACGCATAACGCATAACGCATAACGCATAACGCATAACGCATAACGCATAACGCATAACGCATAACGCATAACGGATAACGCATAACGCATAACGTATAACGCATAACGCATAACGTATAACGCGTAACGCATAACGCATAACGCATAACACATATCGCATAACGCATAACGCATAACGCTTAACGCATAACGCATAACGCATAACGCATAACGCATAACGCATAACGCATAACGCATAACGCATAACGCATAACGCATAACGCATAACGCATAACGCATAACGCATAACGCATAACGCATAACGCATAACGCATAACGCATAACGCATAACGCATAACGCATAACGCATAACGCATAACGCATAACGCATAACGCATAACGCATAACGCATAACGCATAACGCATAACGCATAACGCATAACGCATAACGCATAACGCATAACGCATAACGCTTAACGCATAACGCCTAACGCATAACGCGTAACGCATAACGCATAACGCATAACGCATAACGCATAACGCATAACGCATAACGCATAACGCATAACGAATAACGCATAACGCATAACCCATAACGCATAACGCATAACGGATAACGCAAGACGCATAACGCATAACGCATAACGCATAACGAATAACGCATAACGCATAACCCATAACGCATAACGCATATCGGATAACGCAAGACGCATAACGCATAACGCATAACGCATAACGCATAACGCATGACGCATAACGCATAACGCATAACGCATAACGCATAACGCATAACGCATAACGCATAACGCATAACGCATAACGCATAACGCATAACGCATAACGCATAACGCATAACGCATGACGCATAACGCATAACGCATAACGCATAACGCATAACGCATAACGCATAACGCATAACGCATAACGGATAACGCATAACGCATAACGCATAACGCATAACGCATAACGCATAACGAATAACGCATAACGGATAACCCATAACGCATAACGCATAACGGATAACGCAAGACGCATAACGCATAACGCATAACGCATAACGCATAACGCATAACGCATAACGCATAACGCATAACGCATAACGCATAACGCATAACGCATAACGCATAACGCATAACGCATAACGCATAACGCATAACGCATAACGCATAACGCATAACGCATAACGCATAACGCATAACGCATAACGCATAACGCATAACGCATAACGCATAACGCATAACGCATAACGCATAACGCATAACGCATAACGCATAACGCATAACGCATAACGCATAACGCATAACGCATAACGCATAACGCATAACGCATAACGCATAACGCATAACGCATAACGCATAACGCATAACGCATAACGCATAACGCATAACGCATAACGCATAACGCATAACGCATAACGCATAACGCATAACGCATAACGCATAACGCATAACGCATAACGCATAACGCATAACGCATAACGCATAACGCATAACGCATAACGCATAACGCATAACGCATAACGCATAACGCATAACGCATAACGCATAACGCATATCGCATAACGCATAACGCATAACGCATAACGCATAACGCATAACGTATAACGCGTAACGCATAACGCATAACGCATAACACATATCGCATAACGCATAACGCATAACGCTTAACGCATAACGCATAACGCATAACGCATAACGCATAACGCATAACGCATAACGCATAACGCATAACGCATAACGCATAACGCATAACGCATAACGCATAACGCATAACGCATAACGCATAACGCATAACGCATAACGCATAACGCATAACGCATAACGCATAACGCATAACGCATAACGCATAACGCATAACGCATAACGCATAACGCATAACGCATAACGCATAACGCATAACGCATAACGCATAACGCATAACGCATAACGCATAACGCATAACGCATAACGCATAACGCATAACGCATAACGCTTAACGCATAACGCCTAACGCATAACGCGTAACGCGTAACGCATAACGCATAACGCATAACGCATAACGCATAACGCATAACGCATAACGCATAACGCATAACGCATAACGCATAACGCATAACGCATAACGCATAACGCATAACGCATAACGCATAACGCATAACGCATAACGCATAACGCATAACGCATAACGCATAACGCATAACGCATAACGCATAACGCATAACGCATAACGCATAACGCATAACGCATAACGCATAACGCATAACGCATAACGCATAACGCATGACGCATGACGCATAACGCATAACGCATAACGCATAACGCATAACGCATAACGCATAACGCATAACGCATAACGCATATCGCATAACGCATAACGCATAACGCATAACGCATAACGCATAACGCATAACGCATAACGCATAACGCATAACGCATAACGCATAACGCATAACGCATAACGCATAACGCATAACGCATAACGCATAACGCATAACGCATAACGCATAACGCTTAACGCAGAACGCATAACGCATAACGCTTAACGCATAACGCCTAACGCATAACGCGTAACGCATAATGCATAACGCATAACGCTTAACGCATAGCCCATAACGCATAACGCATAACGCATCGCGCATAACGTATAACGGATAACGCATAACGCATAACGCATAACGCATAACGGATAACGCATACCGCATAACGCATAACGAATAACGCATAACCCATAGCGCATAACGCATAACGCATAACGCGTAACGGATAACGCAAGACGCATAACGCATAACGCATAACGCATAACGCATAACGCATAACGCATAACGCATAACGCATAACGCATAACGCATAACGCATAACGCATAACGCATAACGCATAACGCATAACGCATAACGCATAACGCATAACGCATAACGCATAACGCATAACGCATAACGCATAACGCATAACGCATAACGCATAACGCATAACGCATAACGCATAACGCATAACGCATAACGCATAACGCATAACGCATAACGCATAACGCATAACGCATAACGCATAACGCATAACGCATAACGCATAACGCATAACGCATAACGCATAACGCATAACGCATAACGCATAACGCATAACGCATAACGCATGACGCATAACGCATAACGCATAACGCATAACGCATAACGGATAACGCAAGACGCATAACGCATAACGCATAACGCATAACGAATAACGCATAACGCATAACCCATAACGCATAACGCATAACGGATAACGCAAGACGCATAACGCATAACGCATAACGCATAACGCATGACGCATAACGCATAACGCATAACGCATAACGCATAACGCATAACGCATAACGCATAACGCATAACGCATAACGCATAACGCATAACGCATGACGCATGACGCATAACGCATAACGCATAACGCATAACGCATAACGCATAACGCATAACGCATAACGCATAACGCATATCGCATAACGCATAACGCATAACGCATAACGCATAACGCATAACGCATAACGCATAACGCATAACGCATAACGCATAACGCATAACGCATAACGCATAACGCATAACGCATAACGCATAACGCATAACGCATAACGCTTAACGCATAACGCATAACGCATAACGCATAACGCATAACGGATAACGCATAACGGATAACGCATAACGCATAACGTATAACGCATAACGCATAACGTATAACGCATAACGCATGACGCATAACGCATAACGCATAACGCATAACGCATAACGCATAACGCATAACGCATAACGGATAACGCATAACGCATAACGCATAACGCATAACGCATAACGCATAACGAATAACGCATAACGGATAACCCATAACGCATAACGCATAACGGATAACGCAAGACGCATAACGCATAACGCATAACGCATAACGCATAACGCATAACGCATAACGCATAACGCATAACGCATAACGCATAACGCATAACGCATAACGCATAACGCATAACGCATAACGCATAACGCATAACGCATAACGCATAACGCATAACGCATAACGCATAACGCATAACGCATAACGCATAACGCATAACGCATAACGCATAACGCATAACGCATAACGCATAACGCATAACGCATAACGCATAACGCATAACGCATAACGCATAACGCATAACGCATAACGCATAACGCATAACGCATAACGCATAACGCATAACGCATAACGCATAACGCATAACGCATAACGCATAACGCATAACGCATAACGCATAACGCATAACGCATAACGCATAACGCATAACGCATAACGCATAACGCATAACGCATAACGCATAACGCATAACGCATAACGCATAACGCATAACGCATAACGCATAACGCATAACGCATAACGCATAACGCATAACGCATAACGCATAACGCATAACGCATATCGCATAACGCATAACGCATAACGCATAACGCATAACGCATAACGTATAACGCGTAACGCATAACGCATAACGCATAACACATATCGCATAACGCATAACGCATAACGCTTAACGCATAACGCATAACGCATAACGCATAACGCATAACGCATAACGCATAACGCATAACGCATAACGCATAACGCATAACGCATAACGCATAACGCATAACGCATAACGCATAACGCATAACGCATAACGCATAACGCATAACGCATAACGCATAACGCATAACGCATAACGCATAACGCATAACGCATAACGCATAACGCATAACGCATAACGCATAACGCATAACGCATAACGCATAACGCATAACGCATAACGCATAACGCATAACGCATAACGCATAACGCATAACGCATAACGCATAACGCTTAACGCATAACGCCTAACGCATAACGCGTAACGCGTAACGCATAACGCATAACGCATAACGCATAACGCATAACGCATAACGCATAACGCATAACGCATAACGCATAACGCATAACGCATAACGCATAACGCATAACGCATAACGCATAACGCATAACGCATAACGCATAACGCATAACGCATAACGCATAACGCATAACGCATAACGCATAACGCATAACGCATAACGCATAACGCATAACGCATAACGCATAACGCATAACGCATAACGCATAACGCATAACGCATGACGCATGACGCATAACGCATAACGCATAACGCATAACGCATAACGCATAACGCATAACGCATAACGCATAACGCATATCGCATAACGCATAACGCATAACGCATAACGCATAACGCATAACGCATAACGCATAACGCATAACGCATAACGCATAACGCATAACGCATAACGCATAACGCATAACGCATAACGCATAACGCATAACGCATAACGCATAACGCATAACGCTTAACGCAGAACGCATAACGCATAACGCTTAACGCATAACGCCTAACGCATAACGCGTAACGCATAATGCATAACGCATAACGCTTAACGCATAGCCCATAACGCATAACGCATAACGCATCGCGCATAACGTATAACGGATAACGCATAACGCATAACGCATAACGCATAACGGATAACGCATACCGCATAACGCATAACGAATAACGCATAACCCATAGCGCATAACGCATAACGCATAACGCGTAACGGATAACGCAAGACGCATAACGCATAACGCATAACGCATAACGCATAACGCATAACGCATAACGCATAACGCATAACGCATAACGCATAACGCATAACGCATAACGCATAACGCATAACGCATAACGCATAACGCATAACGCATAACGCATAACGCATAACGCATAACGCATAACGCATAACGCATAACGCATAACGCATAACGCATAACGCATAACGCATAACGCATAACGCATAACGCATAACGCATAACGCATAACGCATAACGCATAACGCATAACGCATAACGCATAACGCATAACGCATAACGCATAACGCATAACGCATAACGCATAACGCATAACGCATAACGCATAACGCATAACGCATAACGCATGACGCATAACGCATAACGCATAACGCATAACGCATAACGGATAACGCAAGACGCATAACGCATAACGCATAACGCATAACGAATAACGCATAACGCATAACCCATAACGCATAACGCATAACGGATAACGCAAGACGCATAACGCATAACGCATAACGCATAACGCATGACGCATAACGCATAACGCATAACGCATAACGCATAACGCATAACGCATAACGCATAACGCATAACGCATAACGCATAACGCATAACGCATGACGCATGACGCATAACGCATAACGCATAACGCATAACGCATAACGCATAACGCATAACGCATAACGCATAACGCATATCGCATAACGCATAACGCATAACGCATAACGCATAACGCATAACGCATAACGCATAACGCATAACGCATAACGCATAACGCATAACGCATAACGCATAACGCATAACGCATAACGCATAACGCATAACGCATAACGCTTAACGCATAACGCATAACGCATAACGCATAACGCATAACGGATAACGCATAACGGATAACGCATAACGCATAACGTATAACGCATAACGCATAACGTATAACGCGTAACGCATAACGCGTAACGCATAACACATATCGCATAACGCATAACGCATAACGCTTAACGCATAACGCATAACGCATAACGCATAACGCATAACGCATAACGCATAACGCATAACGCATAACGCATAACGCATAACGCATAACGCATAACGCATAACGCATAACGCATAACGCATAACGCATAACGCATAACGCATAACGCATAACGCATAACGCATAACGCATAACGCATAACGCATAACGCATAACGCATAACGCATAACGCATAACGCATAACGCATAACGCATAACGCATAACGCATAACGCATAACGCATAACGCATAACGCATAACGCATAACGCATAACGCATAACGCATAACGCATAACGCATAACGCATAACGCATAACGCATAACGCATAACGCATGACGCATAACGCATAACGCATAACGCATAACGCATAACGGATAACGCAAGACGCATAACGCATAACGCATAACGCATAACGAATAACGCATAACGCATAACCCATAACGCATAACGCATAACGGATAACGCAAGACGCATAACGCATAACGCATAACGCATAACGCATAACGCATGACGCATAACGCATAACGCATAACGCATAACGCATAACGCATAACGCATAACGCATAACGCATAACGCATAACGCATAACGCATAACGCATGACGCATGACGCATAACGCATAACGCATAACGCATAACGCATAACGCATAACGCATAACGCATAACGCATAACGCATATCGCATAACGCATAACGCATAACGCATAACGCATAACGCATAACGCATAACGCATAACGCATAACGCATAACGCATAACGCATAACGCATAACGCATAACGCATAACGCATAACGCATAACGCATAACGCATAACGCATAACGCTTAACGCATAACGCATAACGCATAACGCATAACGCATAACGGATAACGCATAACGGATAACGCATAACGCATAACGTATAACGCATAACGCATAACGTATAACGCGTAACGCATAACGCGTAACGCATAACACATATCGCATAACGCATAACGCATAACGCTTAACGCATAACGCATAACGCATAACGCATAACGCATAACGCATAACGCATAACGCATAACGCATAACGCATAACGCATAACGCATAACGCATAACGCATAACGCATAACGCATAACGCATAACGCATAACGCATAACGCATAACGCATAACGCATAACGCATAACGCATAACGCATAACGCATAACGCATAACGCATAACGCATAACGCATAACGCATAACGCATAACGCATAACGCATAACGCATAACGCATAACGCATAACGCATAACGCATAACGCATAACGCATAACGCATAACGCTTAACGCATAACGCCTAACGCATAACGCGTAACGCATAACGCATAACGCATAACGCATAACGCATAACGCATAACGCATAACGCATAACGCATAACGCATAACGAATAACGCATAACGCATAACGCATAACGCATAACGCATAACGCATAACGCATAACGCATAACGCATAACGCATAACGCATAACGCATAACGCATAACGCATAACGCATAACGCATAACGCATAACGCATAACGCATAACGCATAACGCATAACGCATAACGCATAACGGATAACGCAAGACGCATAACGCATAACGCATAACGCATAACGAATAACGCATAACGCATAACCCATAACGCATAACGCATAACGGATAACGCAAGACGCATAACGCATAACGCATAACGCATAACGCATAACGCATGACGCATAACGCATAACGCATAACGCATAACGCATAACGCATAACGCATAACGCATGACGCATAACGCATAACGCTTAACGCATAACGCCTAACGCATAACGCGTAACGCATAACGCATAACGCATAACGCATAACGCATAACGCATAACGCATAACGCATAACGCATAACGAATAACGCATAACGCATAACGCATAACCCATAACGCATAACGCATAACGGATAACGCAAGACGCATAACGCATAACGCATAACGCATAACGAATAACGCATAACGCATAACCCATAACGCATAACGCATAACGGATAACGCAAGACGCATAACGCATAACGCATAACGCATAACGCATAACGCATGACGCATAACGCATAACGCATAACGCATAACGCATAACGCATAACGCATAACGCATAACGCATAACGCATAACGCATAACGCATAACGCATAACGCATAACGCATAACGCATAACGCATAACGCATGACGCATAACGCATCACGTATAACGCATAACGCATAACGCATAACGCATAACGCATAACGCATAACGGATAACGCATAACGCATAACGCATAACGCATAACGCATAACGCATAACGCATAACGCATAACGCATAACGCATAACGCATAACGCATAACGCATAACGCATAACGCATAACGCATAACGCATAACGCATAACGCATAACGCATAACGCATAACGCATAACGCATAACGCATAACGCATAACGCATAACGCATAACGCATAACGCATAACGCATAACGCATAACGCATAACGCATAACGCATAACGCATAACGCATAACGCATAACGCATGACGCATGACGCATAACGCATAACGCCTAACGCATAACGCATAACGCATAACGCATAACGCATAACGCATAACGCATATCGCATAACGCATAACGCATAACGCATAACGCATAACGCATAACGCATAACGCATAACGCATAACGCATAACGCATAACGCATAACGCATAACGCATAACGCATAACGCATAACGCATAACGCATAAAACATAACGCATAACGCATAACGCATAACGCATAACGCTTAACGCAGAACGCATAACGCATAACGCTTAACGCATAACGCCTAACGCATAACGCGTAACGCATAATGCATAACGCATAACGCTTAACGCATAGCCCATAACGCATAACGCATAACGCATCGCGCATAACGTATAACGGATAACGCATAACGCATAACGCATAACGCATAACGGATAACGCATACCGCATAACGCATAACGAATAACGCATAACCCATAGCGCATAACGCATAACGCATAACGCGTAACGGATAACGCAAGACGCATAACGCATAACGCATAACGCATAACGCATAACGCATAACGCATAACGCATAACGCATAACGCATGACGCATAACGCATAACGCATAACGCATAACGCATAACGCATAACGCATAACGCATAACGCATAACGGATAACGCATAACGCATAACGCTTAACGCATAGCCCATAACGCATAACGCATAACGCATCGCGCATAACGTATAACGGATAACGCATAACGCATAACGCATAACGCATAACGGATAACGCATACCGCATAACGCATAACGCATAACGCATAACGCATAACGCATAACGCATAACGCATAACGCATAACGCATAACGCATAACGCATAACGCATAACGCATAACGCATAACGCATAACGCATAACGCATAACGCATAACGCATAACGCATAACGCATAACGCATAACGCATAACGCATAACGCATAACGCATAACGCATAACGCATAACGCATAACGCATAACGCATAACGCATAACGCATAACGCATAACGCATAACGCATAACGCATAACGCATAACGCATAACGCATAACGCATAACGCATAACGCATAACGCATAACGCATAACGCATAACGCATAACGCATAACGCATAACGCATAACGCATAACGCATAACGCATAACGCATAACGCATAACGCATAACGCATAACGCATAACGCATAACGCATAACGCATAACGCATAACGCATAACGCATGACGCATGACGCATAACGCATAACGCATAACGCATAACGCATAACGCATAACGCATAACGCATAACGCATAACGCATAACGCATATCGCATAACGCATAACGCATAACGCATAACGCATAACGCATAACGCATAACGCATAACGCATAACGCATAACGCATAACGCATAACGCATAACGCATAACGCATAACGCATAACGCATAACGCATAACGCTTAACGCAGAACGCATAACGCATAACGCTTAACGCATAACGCCTAACGCATAACGCGTAACGCATAATGCATAACGCATAACGCTTAACGCATAGCCCATAACGCATAACGCATAACGCATCGCGCATAACGTATAACGGATAACGCATAACGCATAACGCATAACGCATAACGGATAACGCATACCGCATAACGCATAACGAATAACGCATAACCCATAGCGCATAACGCATAACGCATAACGCGTAACGGATAACGCAAGACGCATAACGCATAACGCATAACGCATAACGCATAACGCATAACGCATAACGCATAACGCATAACGCATAACGCATAACGCATAACGCATAACGCATAACGCATAACGCATAACGCATAACGCATAACGCATAACGCATAACGCATAACGCATAACGCATAACGGATAACGCATAACGGATAACGCATAACGCATAACGTATAACGCATAACGCATAACGTATAACGCGTAACGCATAACGCATAACGCATAACACATATCGCATAACGCATAACGCATAACGCTTAACGCATAACGCATAACGCATAACGCATAACGCATAACGCATAACGCATAACGCATAACGCATAACGCATAACGCATAACGCATAACGCATAACGCATAACGCATAACGCATAACGCATAACGCATAACGCATAACGCATAACGCATAACGCATAACGCATAACGCATAACGCATAACGCATAACGCATAACGCATAACGCATAACGCATAACGCATAACGCATAACGCATAACGCATAACGCATAACGCATAACGCATAACGCATAACGCATAACGCATAACGCATAACGCATAACGCATAACGCATAACGCATAACGCATAACGCATAACGCATAACGCATAACGCATAACGCATAACGCATAACGCATAACGCATAACGCATAACGCATAACGCATAACGCATAACGCATAACGCATAACGCATAACGCATAACGCTTAACGCATAACGCCTAACGCATAACGCGTAACGCATAACGCATAACGCATAACGCATAACGCATAACGCATAACGCATAACGCATAACGCATAACGCATAACGCATAACGCATAACGCTTAACGCATAACGCCTAACGCATAACGCGTAACGCATAACGCATAACGCATAACGCATAACGCATAACGCATAACGAATAACGCATAACGCATAACGCATAACCCATAACGCATAACGCATAACGGATAACGCAAGACGCATAACGCATAACGCATAACGCATAACGCATAACGAATAACGCATAACGCATAACCCATAACGCATAACGCATAACGGATAACGCAAGACGCATAACGCATAACGCATAACGCATAACGCATGACGCATAACGCATAACGCATAACGCATAACGCATAACGCATAACGCATAACGCATAACGCATAACGCATAACGCATAACGCATAACGCATAACGCATAACGCATAACGCATAACGCATAACGCATAACGCATGACGCATAACGCATCACGCATAACGCATAACGCATAACGCATAACGCATAACGCATAACGCATAACGGATAACGCATAACGCATAACGCATAACGCATAACGCATAACGCATAACGCATAACGCATAACGCATAACGCATAACGCATAACGCATAACGCATAACGCATAACGCATAACGCATAACGCATAACGCATAACGCATAACGCATAACGCATAACGCATAACGCATAACGCATAACGCATAACGCATAACGCATAACGCATAACGCATAACGCATAACGCATAACGCATAACGCATGACGCATGACGCATAACGCATAACGCATAACGCATAACGCATAACGCATAACGCATAACGCATAACGCATAACGCATATCGCATAACGCATAACGCATAACGCATAACGCATAACGCATAACGCATAACGCATAACGCATAACGCATAACGCATAACGCATAACGCATAACGCATAACGCATAACGCATAACGCATAACGCATAACGCATAACGGATAACGCATAACGGATAACGCATAACGCATAACGTATAACGCATAACGCATAACGTATAACGCGTAACGCATAACGCATAACGCATAACACATATCGCATAACGCATAACGCATAACGCTTAACGCATAACGCATAACGCATAACGCATAACGCATAACGCATAACGCATAACGCATAACGCATAACGCATAACGCATAACGCATAACGCATAACGCATAACGCATAACGCATAACGCATAACGCATAACGCATAACGCATAACGCATAACGCATAACGCATAACGCATAACGCATAACGCATAACGCATAACGCATAACGCATAACGCATAACGCATAACGCATAACGCATAACGCATAACGCATAACGCATAACGCATAACGCATAACGCATAACGCATAACGCATAACGCATAACGCATAACGCATAACGCATAACGCATAACGCATAACGCATAACGCATAACGCATAACGCATAACGCATAACGCATAACGCATAACGCATAACGCATAACGCATAACGCATAACGCTTAACGCATAACGCCTAACGCATAACGCGTAACGCATAACGCATAACGCATAACGCATAACGCATAACGCATAACGCATAACGCATAACGCATAACGAATAACGCATAACGCATAACCCATAACGCATAACGCATAACGGATAACGCAAGACGCATAACGCATAACGCATAACGCATAACGCATAACGCATGACGCATAACGCATAACGCATAACGCATAACGCATAACGCATAACGCATAACGCATAACGCATAACGCATAACGCATAACGCATAACGCATAACGCATAACGCATAACGCATAACGCATGACGCATAACGCATAACGCATAACGCATAACGCATAACGCATAACGGATAACGCATAACGCATAACGCATAACGCATAACGCATAACGCATAACGAATAACGCATAACGCATAACCCATAACGCATAACGCATAACGGATAACGCAAGACGCATAACGCATAACGCATAACGCATAACGCATAACGCATAACGCATAACGCATAACGCATAACGCATAACGCATAACGCATAACGCATAACGCATAACGCATAACGCATAACGCATAACGCATAACGCATAACGCATAACGCATAACGCATAACGCATAACGCATAACGCATAACGCATAACGCATAACGCATAACGCATAACGCATAACGCATAACGCATAACGCATAACGCATAACGCATAACGCATAACGCATAACGCATAACGCATAACGCATAACGCATAACGCATAACGCATAACGCATAACGCATAACGCATAACGCATAACGCATAACGCATAACGCATAACGCATAACGCATAACGCATAACGCACAACGCATAACGCATAACGCATAACGCATAACGCATAACGCTTAACGCATAACGCCTAACGCATAACGCGTAACGCATAACGCATAACGCATAACGCATAACGCATAACGCATAACGCATAACGCATAACGAATAACGCATAACGCATAACCCATAACGCATAACGCATAACGGATAACGCAAGACGCATAACGCATAACGCATAACGCATAACGCATAACGCATGACGCATAACGCATAACGCATAACGCATAACGCATAACGCATAACGCATAACGCATAACGCATAACGCATAACGCATAACGCATAACGCATAACGCATAACGCATAACGCATAACGCATGACGCATAACGCATAACGCATAACGCATAACGCATAACGCATAACGCATAACGCATAACGCATAACGGATAACGCATGACGCATAACGCATAACGCATAACGCATAACGCATAACGAATAACGCATAACGCATAACCCATAACGCATAACGCATAACGGATAACGCAAGACGCATAACGCATAACGCATAACGCATAACGCATAACGCATAACGCATAACGCATAACGCATAACGCATAACGCATAACGCATAACGCATAACGCATAACGCATAACGCATAACGCATAACGCATAACGCATAACGCATAACGCATAACGCATAACGCATAACGCATAACGCATAACGCATAACGCATAACGCATAACGCATAACGCATAACGCATAACGCATAACGCATAACGCATAACGCATAACGCATAACGCATAACGCATAACGCATAACGCATAACGCATAACGCATAACGCATAACGCATAACGCATAACGCATAACGCATAACGCATAACGCATGACGCATGACGCATAACGCATAACGCATAACGCATAACGCATAACGCATAACGCATAACGCATAACGCATAACGCATAACGCATATCGCATAACGCATAACGCATAACGCATAACGCATAACGCATAACGCATAACGCATAACGCATAACGCATAACGCATAACGCATAACGCATAACGCATAACGCATAACGCATAACGCATAACGCATAACGCATAACGCATAACGCTTAACGCAGAACGCATAACGCATAACGCTTAACGCATAACGCCTAACGCATAACGCGTAACGCATAATGCATAACGCATAACGCTTAACGCATAGCCCATAACGCATAACGCATAACGCATCGCGCATAACGTATAACGGATAACGCATAACGCATAACGCATAACGCATAACGGATAACGCATACCGCATAACGCATAACGAATAACGCATAACGCATAACGCATAACGCGTAACGGATAACGCAAGACGCATAACGCATAACGCATAACGCATAACGCATAACGCATAACGCATAACGCATAACGCATAACGCATAACGCATAACGCATAACGCATAACGCATAACGCATAACGCATAACGCATAACGCATAACGCATAACGCATAACGCATAACGCATAACGCATAACGCATAACGCATAACGCATAACGCATAACGCATAACGCATAACGCATAACGCATAACGCATAACGCATAACGCATAACGCATAACGCATAACGCATAACGCATAACGCATAACGCATAACGCATAACGCATAACGCATAACGCATAACGCATAACGCATAACGCATAACGCATAACGCATAACGCATAACGCATAACGCATAACGCATAACGCATAACGCATAACGCATAACGCATAACGCATAACGCATAACGCATAACGCATAACGCATAACGCATAACGCATAACGCATAACGCATAACGCATAACGCATAACGCATAACGCATAACGCATAACGCATAACGCATAACGCATAACGCATAACGCATAACGCTTAACGCATAACGCCTAACGCATAACGCGTAACGCATAACGCATAACGCATAACGCATAACGCATAACGCATAACGCATAACGCATAACGCATAACGAGTAACGCATAACGCATAACCCATAACGCATAACGCATAACGGATAACGCAAGACGCATAACGCATAACGCATAACGCATAACGCATAACGCATGACGCATAACGCATAACGCATAACGCATAACGCATAACGCATAACGCATAACGCATAACGCATAACGCATAACGCATAACGCATAACGCATAACGCATAACGCATAACGCATAACGCATAACGCATGACGCATAACGCATAACGCATAACGCATAACGCATAACGCATAACGGATAACGCATAACGCATAACGCATAACGCATAACGCATAACGAATAACGCATAACGCATAACCCATAACGCATAACGCATAACGGATAACGCAAGACGCATAACGCATAACGCATAACGCATAACGCATAACGCATAACGCATAACGCATAACGCATAACGCATAACGCATAACGCATAACGCATAACGCATAACGCATAACGCATAACGCATAACGCATAACGCATAACGCATAACGCATAACGCATAACGCATAACGCATAACGCATAACGCATAACGCATAACGCATAACGCATAACGCATAACGCATAACGCATAACGCATAACGCATAACGCATAACGCATAACGCATAACGCATAACGCATAACGCATAACGCATAACGCATAACGCATAACGCATAACGCACAACGCATAACGCATAACGCATAACGCATAACGCATAACGCTTAACGCATAACGCCTAACGCATAACGCGTAACGCATAACGCATAACGCATAACGCATAACGCATAACGCATAACGCATAACGCATAACGAATAACGCATAACGCATAACCCATAACGCATAACGCATAACGGATAACGCAAGACGCATAACGCATAACGCATAACGCATAACGCATAACGCATAACGCATGACGCATGACGCATAACGCATAACGCATAACGCATAACGCATAACGCATAACGCATAACGCATAACGGATAACGCATGACGCATAACGCATAACGCATAACGCATAACGCATAACGAATAACGCATAACGCATAACCCATAACGCATAACGCATAACGGATAACGCAAGACGCATAACGCATAACGCATAACGCATAACGCATAACGCATAACGCATAACGCATAACGCATAACGCATAACGCATAACGCATAACGCATAACGCATAACGCATAACGCATAACGCATAACGCATAACGCATAACGCATAACGCATAACGCATAACGCATAACGCATAACGCATAACGCATAACGCATAACGCATAACGCATAACGCATAACGCATAACGCATAACGCATAACGCATAACGCATAACGCATAACGCATAACGCATAACGCATAACGCATAACGCATAACGCATAACGCATAACGCATAACGCATAACGCATAACGCATAACGCATAACGCATAACGCATAACGCATAACGCATAACGCATAACGCATAACGCTTAACGCAGAACGCATAACGCATAACGCTTAACGCATAACGCCTAACGCATAACGCGTAACGCATGATGCATAACGCATAACGCTTAACGCATAGCCCATAACGCATAACGCATAACGCATCGCGCATAACGTATAACGGATAACGCATAACGCATAACGCATAACGCATAACGGATAACGCATACCGCATAACGCATAACGAATAACGCATAACGCATAACGCATAACGCGTAACGGATAACGCAAGACGCATAACGCATAACGCATAACGCATAACGCATAACGCATAACGCATAACGCATAACGCATAACGCATAACGCATAACGCATAACGCATAACGCATAACGCATAACGCATAACGCATAACGCATAACGCATAACGCATAACGCATAACGCATAACGCATAACGCATAACGCATAACGCATAACGCATAACGCATAACGCATAACGCATAACGCATAACGCATAACGCATAACGCATAACGCATAACGCATAACGCATGACGCATAACGCATAACGCATAACGCTGAACGCATAACGCATAACGCATAACGCATAACGCATAACGGATAACGCATAACGGATAACGCATAACGCATAACGTATAACGCATAACGCATAACGTATAACGCGTAACGCATAACGCATAACGCATAACACATATCGCATAACGCATAACGCATAACGCTTAACGCATAACGCATAACGCATAACGCATAACGCATAACGCATAACGCATAACGCATAACGCATAACGCATAACGCATAACGCATAACGCATAACGCATAACGCATAACGCATAACGCATAACGCATAACGCATAACGCATAACGCATAACGCATAACGCATAACGCATAACGCATAACGCATAACGCATAACGCATAACGCATAACGCATAACGCATAACGCATAACGCATAACGCATAACGCATAACGCATAACGCATAACGCATAACGCATAACGCATAACGCATAACGCATAACGCATAACGCATAACGCATAACGCATAACGCTTAACGCATAACGCCTAACGCATAACGCGTAACGCGTAACGCATAACGCATAACGCATAACGCATAACGCATAACGCATAACGCATAACGCATAACGCATAACGCATAACGAATAACGCATAACGCATAACGCATAACCCATAACGCATAACGCATAACGGATAACGCAAGACGCATAACGCATAACGCATAACGCATAACGAATAACGCATAACGCATAACCCATAACGCATAACGCATAACGGATAACGCAAGACGCATAACGCATAACGCATAACGCATAACGCATAACGCATGACGCATAACGCATAACGCATAACGCATAACGCATAACGCATAACGCATAACGCATAACGCATAACGCATAACGCATAACGCATAACGCATAACGCATAACGCATAACGCATGACGCATAACGCATCACGCATAACGCATAACGCATAACGCATAACGCATAACGCATAACGCATAACGCATAACGCATATCGCATAACGCATAACGCATAACGCATAACGCATAACGCATAACGCATAACGCATAACGCATAACGCATAACGGATAACGCATAACGCATGACGCATAACGCATAACGCATAACGCATAACGCATAACGCATAACGCATAACGCATAACGCATAACGCATAACGCATAACGCATAACGCATAACGCAGAACGCATAACGCATAACGCATAACGCATAACGCATAACGCATAACGGATAACGCATAACGCATGACGCATAACGCATAACGCATAACGCATAACGCATAACGCATAACGCATAACGCATAACGCATAACGCATAACGCATAACGCATAACGCATAACGCATAACGCATAACGCATAACGCATAACGCATAACGCATAACGCATAACGCATAACGCATAACGCATAACGAATAACGCATAACGCATAACCCAGAACGCATAACGCATAACGCATAACGCATAACGAATAACGCATAACGCATAACCCAGAACGCATAACGCATAACGCATAACGCATAACGCATAACGCATAACGGATAACGCAAGACGCATAACGCATAACGCATAACGCATAACGCATAACGCATTACGCATAACGCATAACGCATAACGCATAACGCATAACCCATAACGCATAACGCATAACGCATAACGCATAACGCATAACGCATAACGCATAACGCATAACGCATAACGCATAACGCATAACGCATAACGCATAACGCATAACGCATAACGCATAACGCATAACGCATAACGCATAACGCATAACGCATAACGCATAACGCATAACGCATAACGCATAACGCATAACGCATAACGCATAACGCATAACGCATAACGCATAACGCATAACGCATAACGCTTAACGCATAACGCATTACGCATAACGCATAACGCATAATGCATAACGCATAACGCTTAACGCATAGCTCATAACGCATAACGCATAACGCTTAACGCATAACGCATAACGGATAACGCATAACGGATAACGCATAACGCATAACACATAACGCATAACGCATAACGCATAACGCATAACGCATAACGCTTAACGCATAACGCAAGACGCATAACAAATAACGCATAAAGCATAACGCATAACGCATAACGCAAACCGCATAACGCATAACGCATAAATCACAACGCATAACGCATAACGCATAACGCATAACGCATAACGCATAACGCATAACACATATCGCATAACGCATAACGCATAACGCTTAACGCATAACGCATAACGCATAACGCATAACGCATAACGCATAACGCATAACGCATAACGCACAACGCATAACGCATAACGCATAACGCATAACGCATAACGCATAACGCATAACGGATAACGCATAACGCATAACGGATAACGCATAACGCATAACGCATAACGCATAACGCATAACGCATAACGCATAACGCTTAACGCATAGCTCATAACGCATAACGCATAACGCTTAACGCATAACCCATAACGCATAACGCATAACGCATAACGCATAACGCATAACGCATAACGCATAACGCATAACGCATAACGCATAACGCATAACGCATAACGCATAACGCATAACGCATAACGCATAACGCATAACGCATAACGCATAACGCATAACGCATAACGCATAACGCATAACGCATAACGCATAACGCATAACGCATAACGCATAACGCATAACGCATAACGCATAACGCATAACGCTTAACGCATAACGCATTACGCATAACGCATAACGCATAATGCATAACGCATAACGCTTAACGCATAGCTCATAACGCATAACGCATAACGCTTAACGCATAACGCATAACGGATAACGCATAACGGATAACGCATAACGCATAACACATAACGCATAACGCATAACGCATAACGCATAACGCATAACGCATAAAGCATAACGCATAACGCATAACGCAAACCGCATAACGCATAACGCATAAATCACAACGCATAACGCATAACGCATAACGCATAACGCATAACGCATAACACATATCGCATAACGCATAACGCATAACGCTTAACGCATAACGCATAACGCATAACGCATAACGCATAACGCATAACGCATAACGCACAACGCATAACGCATAACGCATAACGCATAACGCATAACGCATAACGCATAACGGATAACGCATAACGCATAACGGATAACGCATAACGCATAACGCATAACGCATAACGCATAACGCATAACGCATAACGCATAACGCATAACGCATAACGCATAACGCATAACGCATAACGCATAACGCATAACGCATAACGCATAACGCATAACGCTTAACGCATAACGCATTACGCATAACGCATAATGCATAACGCATAACGCTTAACGCATAGCTCATAACTCATAACGCATAACGCTTAACGCATAACGCATAACGCATAACGCATAACGCATAACGCATAACGCATAACGCATAACGCATAACGCATAACGCATAACGCATAACGCATAACGCATAACGCATAATGCATAACGCTTAACGCATAGCTGATAACGCATAACGCATAACACATAACGCATAACGCATAACGCATAACGCATAACGCATAACGCATAACGCATAACGCATAACGCATAACGCATAACGCATAGCTGATAACGCATAACGCATAACACATAACGCATAACGCATAACGCATAACGCATAACGCATAACGCATAACGCATAACGCATAACGCATAACGCATAACGCATAACGCATAACGCATAACGCATAACGCATAACGCATAAAGCATAACGCATAACGCATAACGCAAACCGCATAACGCATAACGCATAAATCACAACGCATAACGCATAACGCATAACGCATAACGCATAACGCATAACACATATCGCATAACGCATAACGCATAACGCTTAACGCATAACGCATAACGCATAACGCATAACGCATAACGCATAACGCATAACGCATAACGCATAACGCACCACGCATAACGCATAACGCATAACGCATAACGCATAACGCATAACGCATAACGGATAACGCATAACGCATAACGGATAACGCATAACGCATAACGCATAACGCATAACGCATAACGCATAACGCATAACGCATAACGCATAACGCATAACGCATAACGCATAACGCATAACGCATAACGCATAACGCATAACGCATAACGCATAACGCATAACGCATAACGCATAACGCATAACGCATAACGCTTAACGCATAACGCATTACGCATAACGCATAATGCATAACGCATAACGCATAACGCTTAACGCATAACGCATTACGCATAACGCATAATGCATAACGCATAACGCTTAACGCATAGCTCATAACGCATAACGCATAACGCTTAACGCATAACGCATAACGCATAACGCATAACGCATAACGCATAACGCTTAACGCATAGCTCATAACGCATAACGCATAACGCTTAACGCATAACCCATAACGCATAACGCATAACGCATAACGCATAACGCATAACGCATAACGCATAACGCATAACGCATAACGCATAACGCATAACGCATAACGCATAACGCATAACGCATAACGCATAACGCATAACGCATAACGCATAACGCATAACGCATAACGCATAACGCATAACGCATAACGCATAACGCATAACGCATAACGCATAACGCATAACGCTTAACGCATAACGCATTACGCATAACGCATAACGCATAATGCATAACGCATAACGCTTAACGCATAGCTCATAACGCATAACGCATAACGCTTAACGCATAACGCATAACGGATAACGCATAACGGATAACGCATAACGCATAACACATAACGCATAACGCATAACGCATAACGCATAACGCATAACGCTTAACGCATAACGCAAGACGCATAACGCATAACGCATAAAGCATAACGCATAACGCATAACGCAAACCGCATAACGCATAACGCATAAATCACAACGCATAACGCATAACGCATAACGCATAACGCATAACGCATAACACATATCGCATAACGCATAACGCATAACGCTTAACGCATAACGCATAACGCATAACGCATAACGCATAACGCATAACGCATAACGCACAACGCATAACGCATAACGCATAACGCATAACGCATAACGCATAACGCATAACGCATAACGGATAACGCATAACGCATAACGGATAACGCATAACGCATAACGCATAACGCATAACGCATAACGCATAACGCATAACGCATAACGCATAACGCATAACGCATAACGCATAACGCATAACGCATAACGCATAACGCATAACGCATAACGCATAACGCATAACGCATAACGCATAACGCATAACGCTTAACGCATAACGCATTACGCATAACGCATAATGCATAACGCATAACGCTTAACGCATAGCTCATAACGCATAACGCATAACGCTTAACGCATAACGCATAACGCATAACGCATAACGCATAACGCATAACGCATAACGCATAACGCATAACGCATAACGCATAACGCATAACGCATAACGCATAACGCATAACGCATAATGCATAACGCTTAACGCATAGCTGATAACGCATAACGCATAACACATAACGCATAACGCATAACGCATAACGCATAACGCATAACGCATAACGCATAACGCATAACGCATAACGCATAACGCATAACGCATTACGCATAACGCTTAACGCATAACGCATAACGCATAACGCATAACGCATAACGCATAACGCATAACGCATAACGCATAACGCATAACGCATAACGCATAACGCATAACGCATAACGCATAACGCATAACGCTTAACGCATAACGCATTACGCATAACGCATAATGCATAACGCATAACGCTTAACGCATAGCTCATAACGCATAACGCATAACGCTTAACGCATAACGCATAACGCATAACGCATAACGCATAACGCATAACGCATAACGCATAACGCTTAACGCATAGCTCATAACGCATAACGCATAACGCTTAACGCATAACCCATAACGCATAACGCATAACGCATAACGCATAACGCATAACGCATAACGCATAACGCATAACGCATAACGCATATCGCATAACGCATAACGCATAACGCATAACGCATAACGCATAACGCATAACGCATAACGCATAACGCATAACGCATAACGCTTAACGCATAACGCATTACGCATAACGCATAACGCATAATGCATAACGCATAACGCTTAACGCATAGCTCATAACGCATAACGCATAACGCTTAACGCATAACGCATAACGGATAACGCATAACGGATAACGCATAACGCATAACACATAACGCATAACGCATAACGCATAACGCATAACGCATAACGCATAACGCATAACGCATAACGCATAACGCATTACGCATAACGCTTAACGCATAACGCATAACGCATAACGCATAACGCATAACGCATAACGCATAACGCATAACGCATAACGCATAACGCATAACGCATAACGCATAACGCATAACGCATAACGCATAACGCATAACGCATAACGCTTAACGCATAACGCATTACGCATAACGCATAATGCATAACGCATAACGCATAACGCATAACGCATAACGCATAACGCATAACGCATAACGCATAACGCTTAACGCATAACGCATAACGCATAACGCATAACGCATAACGCATAACGCTTAACGCATAACGCATAACGCATAACGCATAACGCATAACGCATAACGCATAACGCATAACGCATAACGCATTACGCATAACGCATAACGCATAATGCATAACGCATAACGCTTAACGCATAGCTGATAACGCATAACGCATAACACATAACGCATAACGCATAACGCATAACGCATAACGCATAACGCATAACGCATAACGCATAACGCATAACGCATAACGCATAACGCATAACGCATAACGCATAACGCATAACGCATAACGCATAACGCATAACGCATAACGCATAACGCATAACGCATAACGCATAACGCATAACGCATAACGCATAACGCATAACGCATAACGCATAACGCATAACGCATAACGCATAACGCATAACGCATAACGCATAACGCATAACGCATAACGCATAACGCATAACGCATAACGCATAACGCATAACGCATAACGCATAACGCATAACGCATAACGCATAACGCATAACGCATAACGCATAACGCATAACGCATAACGCATAACGCATAACGCATAACGCATAACGCATAACGCATAACCCATAACGCATAACGCATAACGCATAACGCTTAACGCATAACGCCTAACGCATAACGCGTAACGCATAACGCATAACGCATAACGCTTAACGCATAGCCCACAACGCATAACGCATAACGCATCGCGCATAACGCATAACGCATAACGCATAACGCATAACGCATAACGCATAACGCATAACGCATAACGCATAACGCATAACGCATAACGCATAACGCATAACGCATAACGCTTAACGCATAACGCATTACGCATAACGCATAACGCATAATGCATAACGCATAACGCTTAACGCATAGCTCATAACGCATAACGCATAACGCTTAACGCATAACGCATAACGCATAACGCATAACGCATAACGCATAACGCATAACGCATAACGCATAACGCATAACGCATAACGCATAACGCATAACGCATAACGCATAACGCATAACGCTTAACGCATAACGCATAACGCATAACGCATAACGCATAACGCATAACGCATAACCCATAACGCATTACGCATAACGCATAACGCATAACGCATAACGCATAACGCATAACGCATAACGCATAACGCATAACGCATAACGCATAACGCATAACGCATAACGCATAACGCATAACGCATAACGCATAACGCATAACGCATAACGCTTAACGCATAACGCATAACGCATAACGCATAACGCATAACGCATAACGCATAACGCATAACCCATAACGCATTACGCATAACGCATAACGCATAACGCATAACGCATAACGCATAACGCATAACGCATAACGCATAACGCATAACGCATAACGCATAACGCATAAGGCATAACGCATAACGCATAACGCATAACGCATAACGCATAACGCATAACGCATAACGCATAACGCATAACGCATAACGCATAACGCATAACGCATAACGCATAACGCATAACGCTTAACGCATAACGCATTACGCATAACGCATAACGCATAATGCATAACGCATAACGCTTAACGCATAGCTCATAACGCATAACGCATAACGCTTAACGCATAACGCATAACGGATAACGCATAACGGATAACGCATAACGCATAACACATAACGCATAACGCATAACGCATAACGCATAACGCATAACGCATAACGCATAACGCATAACGCATAACGCATAACGCATAACGCATAACGCATAACGCATAACGCATAACGCATAACGCATAACGCATAACGCATAACGCATAACGCATAACGCATAACGCATAACGCATAACGCATTACGCATAACGCATAACGCATAATGCATAACGCATAACGCTTAACGCATAGCTGATAACGCATAGCTGATAACGCATAGCTGATAACGCATAACGCATAACGCATAACGCATAACGCATAACGCATAACGCATAACGCATAACGCATAACGCATAACGCATAACGCATAACGCATAACGCATAACGCATAACGCATAACGCATAACGCATAACGCATAACGCATAACGCATAACGCATAACGCATAACGCATAACGCATAACGCATTACGCATAACGCATAACGCATAATGCATAACGCATAACGCTTAACGCATAGCTGATAACGCATAGCTGATAACGCATAACGCATAACGCATAACGCATAACGCATAACGCATAACGCATAACGCATAACGCATAACGCATAACGCATAACGCATAACGCATAACGCATAACGCATAACGCATAACGCATAACGGATAACGCATAACGCATAACGCATAACGCATAACGCATAACGCATAACGCATAACGCATAACGCATAACGCATAACGCATAACGCATAACGCATAACGCATAACGCATAACGCATAACGCATAACGCATAACGCATAACGCATAACGCATAACGCATAACGCATAACGCATAACGCATAACGCATAACGCATAACGCATAACGCATAACGCATAACGCATAACGCATAACGCATAACGCATAACGCATAACGCATAACGCATAACGCATAACGCATAACACATAACGCATAACGCATAACGCATAACGCTTAACGCATAACGCCTAACGCATAACGCGTAACGCATAATGCATAACGCATAACGCTTAACGCATAGCCCATAACGCATAACGCATAACGCATCGCGCATAACGCATAACGGATAACGCATAACGCATAACGCATAACGGATAACGCATAACGCATAACGCATAACGCATAACGCATAACGCATAACGAATTACGCATAACGCATAACGCATAACGCATAACGCATAACGCATAACGCATAACGCATAACGCATAACGCATAACGCATAACGCATAACGCATAACGCATAACGCATAACGCATAACGCATAACGCATAACGCATAACGCATAACGCATAACGCATAACGCATAACGCATAACGCATAACGCATAACGCATAACGCATAACGCATAACGCATAACGCATAACACATAACGCATAACGCATAACGCATAACGCATAACGCATAACGCATAACGGATAACGCAAGACGCATAACGCATAACGCATAAAGCATAACGCATAACGCATAACGCATAACGCATAACGCATAACGCATAACGCATAACGCATAACGCATAACGCTTAACGCATAACGCATTACGCATAACGCATAACGCATAATGCATAACGCATAACGCTTAACGCATAGCTCATAACGCATAACGCATAACGCTTAACGCATAACGCATAACGGATAACGCATAACGCATAACGCATAACGGATAACGCATAACGCATAACGCATAACGCATAACGCATAACGCATAACGCATAACGCATAACGCGTAACGCATAATGCATAACGCATAACGCTTAACGCATAGCCCATAACGCATAACGCATAACGCATCGCGCATAACGCATAACGGATAACGCATAACGCATAACGCATAACGGATAACGCATAACGCATAACGCATAACGCATAACGAATTACGCATAACGCATAACCCATAACGCATAACGCATAACGCATAACGCATAACGCATAACGCATAACGCATAACGCATAACGCATAACGCATAACGCATAACGCATAACGCATAACGCATAACGCATAACGCATAACGCATAACGCATAACGCATAACGCATAACGCATAACGCATAACGCATAACGCATAACGCATAACGGATAACGCAAGACGCATAACGCATAACGGATAACGGATAACGCATAACGCATAACGCATAACGCATAACGCATAACGCATAACGCATAACGCATAACGCATAACGCATAACGCATAACGCACAACGCATAACGCATAACGCTTAACGCATAACGCATAACGCTTAACGCATAACGCCTAACGCATAACGCGTAACGCATAATGCATAACGCATAACGCTTAACGCATAGCCCATAACGCATAACGCATAACGCATCGCGCATAACGCATAACGGATAACGCATAACGCATAACGCATAACGGATAACGCATAACGCATAACGCATAACGCATAACGCATAACGAATTACGCATAACGCATAACCCATAACGCATAACGCATAACGCATAACGCATAACGCATAACGCATAACGCATAACGCATAACGCATAACGCATAACGCATAACGGATAACGCAAGACGCATAACGCATAACGCATAAAGCATAACGCATAACGCATAACGCATAACGCATAACGCATAACGCATAACGCATAACGCATAACGCATAACGCATAACGCATAACGCATAACGCATAACGCATAACGCATAACGCATAACGCATAACGCATAACGCATAACGCATAACGCATAACGCATAACGCATAACGCATAACGCATAACGCATAACGCATAACGCATAACGCATAACGCATAACGCATAACGCATAACGCATAACGCATAACGCATAACGCATAACGCATAACGCATAACGAATTACGCATAACGCATAACCCATAACGCATAACGCATAACGCATAACGCATAACGCATAACGCATAACGCATAACGCATAACGGATAACGCAAGTCGCATAACGCATAAAGCATAACGCATAACGCATAACGCATAACGCATAACGCATAACGCATAACGCATAACGCATAACGCATAACGCATAACGCATAACGCATAACGCATAACGCATAACGCATAACGCATAACGCATAACGCATAACGCATAACGCATAACGCATAACGCATAACGCATAACGCATAACGCATAACGCATAACGCATAACGCATAACGCATAACGCATAACGCATAACGCATAACGCTTAACGCATAACGCATAACGCATAACGCATAACGCATAACGCATAACGCATAACGCATAACGCATAACGCATAACGCATAACGCATAACGCATAACGCATAACGCATAACGCATAACGCATAACGCATAACGCATAACGCATAACGCATAACGCATAACGCATAACGCATAACCCATAACGCATAACGCATAACCCATAACGCATAACGCATAACGCATAACGCATAACGCATAACGCATAACGCATAACGCATAACGCATAACGCATAACGCATAACGCATAACGCATAACGCATAACGCATAACGCGTAACGCATAATGCATAACGCATAACGCTTAACGCATAGCCCATAACGCATAACGCATAACGCATCGCGCATAACGCATAACGGATAACGCATAACGGATAACGCATAACGCATAACGGATAACGCATAACGCATAACGCATAACGCATAACGCATAACGCATAACGCATAACGCATAACGCATAACGCATAACGCATAACGCATAACGCATAACGCATAACGCATAACGCTTAACGCATAACGCATAACGCTTAACGCATAACGCCTAACGCATAACGCGTAACGCATAATGCATAACGCATATCGCTTAACGCATAGCCCATAACGCATAACGCATAACGCATCGCGCATAACGCATAACGGATAACGCATAACGCATAACGCATAACGGATAACGCATAACGCATAACGCATAACGCATAACGCATAACGAATTACGCATAACGCATAACCCATAACGCATAACGCATAACGCATAACGCATAACGCATAACGCATAACGCATAACGGATAACGCAAGACGCATAACGCATAACGCATAAAGCATAACGCATAACGCATAACGCATAACGCATAACGCATAACGCATAACGCATAACGCATAACGCATAACGCATAACGCATAACGCATAACGCATAACGCATAACGCATAACGCATAACGGATAACGCATAACGCATAACGGATAACGCATAACGCATAACGCATAACGCATAACGCATAACGCATAACGCATAACGCATAACGCATAACGCATAACGCATAACGCATAACGCATAACGCATAACGCATAACGCATAACGCATAACGCATAACGCATAACGCTTAACGCATAACGCATAACGCTTAACGCATAACGCCTAACGCATAACGCGTAACGCATAATGCATAACGCATAACGCTTAACGCATAGCCCATAACGCATAACGCATAACGCATCGCGCATAACGCATAACGGATAACGCATAAGGCATAACGCATAACGGATAACGCATAACGCATAACGCATAACGCATAACGCATAACGAATTACGCATAACGCATAACCCATAACGCATAACGCATAACGCATAACGCATAACGCATAACGCATAACGCATAACGCATAACGCATAACGCATAACGGATAACGCAAGTCGCATAACGCATAAAGCATAACGCATAACGCATAACGCATAACGCATAACGCATAACGCATAACGCATAACGCATAACGCATAACGCATAACGCATAACGCATAACGCATAACGCATAACGCATAACGCATAACGCATAACGCATAACGCATAACGCATAACGCATAACGCATAACGCATAACGCATAACGCATAACGCATAACGCATAACGCATAACGCATAACGCATAACGCATAACGCATAACGCATAACGCTTAACGCATAACGCATAACGCATAACGCATAACGCATAACGCATAACGCATAACGCATAACGCATAACGCATAACGCATAACGCATAACGCATAACGCATAACGCATAACGCATAACGCATAACGCATAACGCATAACGCATAACGCATAACGCATAACGCATAACGCATAACGCATAACGCATAACGCATAACGCATAACGCATAACCCATAACGCATAACGCATAACCCATAACGCATAACGCATAACGCATAACGCATAACGCATAACGCATAACGCATAACGCATAACGCATAACGCATAACGCATAACGCATAACGCATAACGCATAACGCGTAACGCATAATGCATAACGCATAACGCTTAACGCATAGCCCATAACGCATAACGCATAACGCATCGCGCATAACGCATAACGGATAACGCATAACGCATAACGGATAACGCATAACGCATAACGCATAACGCATAACGCATAACGCATAACGCATAACGCATAACGCATAACGCATAACGCATAACGCATAACGCATAACGCATAACGCATAACGCTTAACGCATAACGCATAACGCTTAACGCATAACGCCTAACGCATAACGCGTAACGCATAATGCATAACGCATAACGCTTAACGCATAGCCCATAACGCATAACGCATAACGCATCGCGCATAACGCATAACGGATAACGCATAACGCATAACGCATAACGGATAACGCATAACGCATAACGCATAACGCATAACGCATAACGCATAACGCATAACGCATAACGCATAACGCATAACGCATAACGCATAACGCATAACGCATAACGCATAACGCATAACGCATAACGCATAACGCATAACGCATAACGCATAACGCATAACGCATAACGCATAACGCATAACGCATAACGCATAACGCATAACGCATAACGCATAACGCATAACGCATAACGCATACCGCATAACGCATAACGCATAACGCATAACGCATAACGCATAACGCATAACGCATAACGCATAACGCTTAACGCATAGCCCATAACGCATAACGCATAACGCATCGCGCATAACGCATAACGGATAACGCATAACGCATAACGGATAACGCATAACGCATAACGCATAACGCATAACGCATAACGCATAACGCATAACGCATAACGCATAACGCATAACGCATAACGCATAACGCATGACGCATAACGCATAACGCATAACGCATAACGCATAACGCATAACGCATAACGCATAACGCATAACGCTTAACGCATAGCCCATAACGCATAACGCATAACGCTTAACGCATAACGCCTAACGCATAACGCGTAACGCATAATGCATAACGCATAACGCTTAACGCATAGCCCATAACGCATAACGCATAACGCATCGCGCATAACGCATAACGGATAACGCATAACGCATAACGCATAGCGCATAACGCATAACGCATAACGCATAACGCATAACGCATAACGCATAACGCATAACGCATAACGCATAACGCATAACGCATAACGCATGACGCATAACGCATAACGCATAACGCATAACGCAAACCGCATAACGCATAACGCATAAATCACAACGCATAACGCATAACGCATAACGCATAACGCATAACGCATAACGCATAACGCGTAACGCATAGCCCATAACGCATAACGCATAACGCATCGCGCATAACGCATAACGGATAACGCATAACGCATAACGGATAACGCATAACGCATAACGCATAACGCATAACGCATAACGCATAACGCATAACGCATAACGCATAACGCATAACGCATAACGCATAACGCATGACGCATAACGCATAACGCATAACGCATAACGCATAACGCATAACGCATAACGCATAACGCATAACGCTTAACGCATAGCCCATAACGCATAACGCATAACGCATCGCGCATAACGCATAACGGATAACGCATAACGCATAACGGATAACGCATAACGCATAACGCATAACGCATAACGCATAACGCATAACGCATAACGCATAACGCATAACGCATAACGCATGACGCATAACGCATAACGCATAACGCATAACGCATAACGCATAACGCCTAACGCATAACGCGTAACGCATAATGCATAACGCATAACGCTTAACGCATAGCCCATAACGCATAACGCATAACGCATCGCGCATAACGCATAACGCATAACGCATAACGCTTAACGCATAGCCCATAACGCATAACGCATAACGCTTAACGCATAACGCCTAACGCATAACGCGTAACGCATAATGCATAACGCATAACGCTTAACGCATAGCCCATAACGCATAACGCATAACGCATAACGCATAACGCATAGCGCATAACGCATAACGCATAACGCATAACGCATAACGCATAACGCATAACGCATAACGCATAACGCATAACGCATAACGCATAACGCATAACGCATAACGCATAACGCATAACGCATAACGCATAACGCATAACGCATAACGCATAACGCATAACGCATAACGCATAACGCATAACGCATAACGCATAACGCATAACGCATAACGCATAACGCATAACGCATAACGCATAACGCATAACGCATAACGCATAACGCATAACGCATAACGCATAACGCATAACGCATAACGCATAACGCATAACGCATAACGTATAACGCATAACGCATAACGCATAACGCTTAACGCATAGCCCATAACACATAACGCATAACGCATCGCGCATAACGCATAACGGATAACGCATAACGCATAACGCATAACGGATAACGCATAACGCATAACGCATAACGCATAACGCATAACGAATTACGCATAACGCATAACCCATAACGCATAACGCATAACGCATAACGCATAACGCATAACGCATAACGCATAACGCATAACGCATAACGCATAACGGATAACGCAAGTCGCATCACGCATAACGCATAAAGCATAACGCATAACGCATAACGCATAACGCATAACGCATAACGCATAACGCATAACGCATAACGCATAACGCATAACGCATAACGCATAACGCATAACGCATAACGCATAACGCATAACGCATAACGCATAACGCATAACGCATAACGCATAACGCATAACGCATAACGCATAACGCATAACGCATAACGCATAACGCATAACGCATAACGCATAACGCATAACGCATAACGCATAACGCATAACGCATAACGCATAACGCATAACGCATAACGCATAACGCATAACGCATAACGCATAACGCATAACGCATAACGCATAACGCATAACGCATAACGCATAACGCATAACGCATAACGCATAACGCATAACGCATAACGCATAACGCATAACGCATAACGCATAACGCATAACGCATAACGCATAACGCATAACGCATAACGCATAACGCATAACGCATAACGCGTAACGCATAGCCCATAACGCATAACGCATAACGCATCGCGCATAACGCATAACGGATAACGCATAACGCATAACGGATAACGCATAACGCATAACGCATAACGCATAACGCATAACGCATAACGCATAACGCATAACGCATAACGCATAACGCATAACGCATGACGCATAACGCATAACGCATAACGCATAACGCATAACGCATAACGCATAACGCATAACGCATAACGCTTAACGCATAGCCCATAACGCATAACGCATAACGCATCGCGCATAACGCATAACGGATAACGCATAACGCATAACGCATAACGCGTAACGCATAATGCATAACGCATAACGCTTAACGCATAGCCCATAACGCATAACGCATAACGCATCGCGCATAACGCATAACGGATAACGCATAACGCATAACGCATAACGCATAACGCATAGCGCATAACGCATAACGCATAACGCATAACGCATAACGCATAACGCATAACGCATAACGCATAACGCATAACGCATGACGCATAACGCATAACGCATAACGCATAACGCAAACCGCATAACGCATAACGCATAAATCACAACGCATAACGCATAACGCATAACGCATAACGCATAACGCATAACGCATAACGCATAACGCATAACGCATAACGCATAACGCATAACGCATAACGCATAACGCATAACGCATAACGCATAACGCATAACGCATAACGCATAACGCATAACGCATAACGCATAACGCATAACGCATAACGCATAACGCATAACGCATAACGCATAACGCATAACGCATAACGCATAACGCATAACGCATAACGCATAACGCATAACGCATAACGCATAACGCATAACGCATAACGCATAACGCATAACGCATAACGCATAACGCATAACGCATAACGCATAACGCATAACGCATAACGCATAACGTATAACGCATAACGCATAACGCATAACGCTTAACGCATAGCCCATAACACATAACGCATAACGCATCGCGCATAACGCTAAACGGATAACGCATAACGCATAACGCATAACGGATAACGCATAACGCATAACGCATAACGCATAACGCATAACGAATTACGCATAACGCATAACCCATAACGCATAACGCATAACGCATAACGCATAACGCATAACGCATAACGCATAACGCATAACGCATAACGGATAACGCAAGTCGCATCACGCATAACGCATAAAGCATAACGCATAACGCATAACGCATAACGCATAACGCATAACGCATAACGCATAACGCATAACGCATAACGCATAACGCATAACGCATAACGCATAACGCATAACGCATAACGCATAACGCATAACGCATAACGCATAACGCATAACGCATAACGCATAACGCATAACGCATAACGCATAACGCATAACGCATAACGCATAACGCATAACGCATAACGCATAACGCATAACGCATAACGCATAACGCATAACGCATAACGCATAACGCATAACGCATAACGCATAACGCATAACGCATAACGCATAACGCATAACGCATAACGCATAACGCATAACGCATAACGCATAACGCATAACGCATAACGCATAACGCATAACGCATAACGCATAACGCATAACGCATAACGCATAACGCATAACGCATAACGCATAACGCATAACGCATAACGCATAACGCATAACGCATAACGCATAACGCATAACGCATAACGCATAACGCATAACGCATAACGCATAACGCATAACGCATAACGCATAACGCATAACGCATAACGCATAACGCATAACGCATAACGCATAACGCATAACGCATAACGCATAACGCATAACGCATAACGCATAACGCATAACGCATAACGCATAACGCATAACGCATAACGCATAACGCATAACGCATAACGCATAACGCATAACGCATAACGCATAACGCATAACGCATAACGCATAACGCATAACGCATAACGCATAACGGATAAAGCATAACGCATAACGCATAACGCATAACGCATAACGCATAACGCATAACGCATAACGCATAACGCATAACGCATAACGCATAACGCATAACGCATAACGCATAACGCATAACGCATAACGCATAACGCATAACGCATAACGCATAACGCATAACGCATAACGCATAACGCATAACGCATAACGCATAACGCATGACGCATGACGCATAACGCATAACGCATAACGCATAACGCATAACGCATAACGCATAACGCATAACGCATAACGCATAACGGATAACGCATAACGGATAACGCATGACGCATAACGCATAACGCATAACGCATAACGCATAACGCATAACGCATAACGCATAACGCATAACGCATAACGCATAACGCATAACGCATAACGCATAACGCATAACGCATAACGCATAACGCATAACGCATAACGCATAACGCATAACGCATAACGCATAACGCATAACGCATAACGCATAACGCATAACGCATAACGCATAACGCATAACGCATAACGAATAACGCATAACGCATAACGCATAACGGATAACGCATAACGCATAACGCATAACGCATAACGCATAACGCATAACGCATAACGGATAACGCATAACGCATAACGCATAACGCATAACGCATAACGCATAACGCATAACGCATAACGCATAACGCATAACGCATAACGCATAACGCATAACGCATAACGCATAACGGATAACGCATAACGCATAACGCATAACGGATAACGCATAACGCATAACGCATAACGCATAACGCATAACGCATAACGCATAACGGATAACGCATAACGGATAACGCATGACGCATAACGCATAACGCATAACGCATTACGCAGAACGCATAACGCATAACGCATAACGCATAACGCATAACGCATAACGCATAACGCATAACGCATAACGCATAACGCATAACGCATAACGCATAACGCATAACGCATAACGCATAACGCATAACGCATAACGCATAACGCATAACGCATAACGCATAACGCATAACGCAAACCGCAAACCGCATAACGCATAACGCATAACGCATAACGCATAACGCATAACGCATAACGCATGACGCATGACGCATAACGCATAACGCATAACGCATAACGCATAACGCATAACGCATAACGCATAACGCATAACGCATAACGCATAACGCATAACGCATAACGCATAACGCATAACGCATAACGCATAACGCATAACGCATAACGCATAACGCATAACTCATAACGCATAACGCATAACGCATAACGCATAACGCATAACGCATAACGCATAACGCATAACGCATAACGCATAACGCATAACGCATAACGCATAACGCATAACGCATAACGCATAACGCATAACGCATAACGCTTAACGCATAACGCATAACGCATAACGCATAACGCATAACGGATAACGCATGACGCATAACGCATAACGCATAACGCATTACGCAGAACGCATAACGCATAACGCATAACGCATAACGCATAACGCATAACGCATAACGCATAACGCATAACGCATAACGCATAACGCATAACGCATAACGCATAACGCATAACGCATAACGCATCGCGCATAACGCATAACGGATAACGCATAACGCATAACGCATAACGCATAACGGATAACGCATAACGCATAACGCATAACGCATAACGAATAACGCATAACGCATAACCCATAACGCATAACGCATAACGCATAACGCTTAACGCATAACGCCTAACGCATAACGCGTAACGCATAACGCATAACGCTTAACGCATAGCCCATAACGCATAACGCATAACGCATAACGCATAACGCATAACGGATAACGCATAACGCATAACGCATAACGCATAACGAATAACGCATAACGCATAACCCATAACGCATAACGCATAACGCATAACGCATAACGCATAACGCATAACGGATAAAGCATAACGCATAACGCATAACGCATAACGCATAACGCATAACGCATAACGCATAACGCATAACGCATAACGGATAACGCATAACGGATAACGCATAACGCATGACGCATAACGCATAACGCATAACGCATAACGCATAACGCATAACGCATAACGCATAACGCATAACGCATAACGCATAACGCATAACGCATAACGCATAACGCATAACGCATAACGCATAACGCATAACGCATAACGCATAACGCATAACGCATAACGCATAACGCATAACGCATAACGAATAACGCATAACGCATAACGCATAACGGATAACGCATAACGCATAACGCATAACGCATAACGCATAACGCATAACGCATAACGCATAACGGATAACGCATAACGCATAACGCATAACGCATAACGCATAACGCATAACGCATAACGCATAACGCATAACGCATAACGCATAACGCATAACGCATAACGCATAACGCATAACGCATAACGGATAACGCATAACGCATAACGCATAACGGATAACGCATAACGCATAACGCATAACGCATAACGCATAACGCATAACGGATAACGCATAACGGATAACGCATGACGCATAACGCATAACGCATAACGCATTACGCAGAACGCATAACGCATAACGCATAACGCATAACGCATAACGCATAACGCATAACGCATAACGCATAACGCATAACGCATAACGCATAACGCATAACGCATAACGCATAACGCATAACGCATAACGCATAACGCATAACGCATAACGCATAACGCATAACGCATAACGCATAACGCATAACGCATAACGCATAACGCATAACGCAAACCGCATAACGCATAACGCATAACGCATAACGCATAACGCATAACGCATAACGCATGACGCATGACGCATAACGCATAACGCATAACGCATAACGCATAACGCATAACGCATAACGCATAACGCATAACGCATAACGCATAACGCATAACGCATAACGCATAACGCATAACGCATAACGCATAACGCATAACGCATAACGCATAACGCATAACGCATAACGCATAACGCATAACGCATAACGCATAACGCATAACGCATAACGCATAACGCATAACGCATAACGCATAACGCATAACGCATAACGCATAACGCATAACGCATAACGCATAACGCATAACGCATAACGCATAACGCATAACGCATAACGCATAACGCATAACGCATAACGCATAACGCATAACGCATAACGCATAACGCATAACGCATAACGCATAACGCATAACGCATGACGCATAACGCATAACGCATAACGCATAACGCATAACGCATAACGCATAACGCATAACGCATAACGCATAACGCATAACGCATAATGCATAACGGATAACGCATAACGCATAACGCATAACGCATAACGCATAACGCATAACGCATAACGCATAACGCATAACGCATAACGGATAACGCATAACGCATAACGCATAACGCATAACGCATAACGCATAACGCATATCGCATTACGCATAACGCATAACGCATAACGGATAACGCATGACGCATAACGCATAACGCATAACGCATAACGGATAACGCATAACGCATAACGCATAACGCATAACGCATAACGCATAACGCATAACGCATAACGCATAACGCATAACGGATAACGCATAACGCATAACGCATAACGCATAACGCATAACGCATAACGCATAACGCATAACGCATAACGCATAACGCATAACGCATAACGCATAACGCATAACGCATAACGCATAACGCATAACGCATAACGCATAACGCATAACGCATAACGCATAACGCATAACGCATAACGCATAACGCATAACGCATAACGCATAACGCATAACGCATAACGCATAACGCATAACGCATAACGCATAACGCATAACGCATAACGCATAACGCATAACGCATAACGCATAACGCATAACGCATAACGCATAACGCATAACGCATAACGCATAACGCATAACGCATAACGCATAAAGCATAACGCATAACGCATAACGCATAACGCATAACGCATAACGCATAACGCATAACGCATAACGCATAATGCATAACGGATAACGCATAACGCATAACGCATAACGCATAACGCATAACGCATAACGCATAACGCATAACGCATAACGCATAACGCATAACGCATAACGCATAACGCATAACGCATAACGCATAACGCATAACGCATAACGCATAACGCATAACGCATAACGCATAACGCATAACGCATAACGCATAACGCATAACGCATAACGCATAACGCATAACGCATAACGCATAACGCATAACGCATAACGCATAACGCATAACGCATAACGCATAACGCATAACGCATAATGCATAACGGATAACGCATAACGCATAACGCATAACGCATAACGCATAACGCATAACGCATAACGCATAACGCATAACGCATAACGCATAACGCATAACGGATAACGCATAACGCATAACGCATAACGCATAACGCATAACGCATATCGCATTACGCATAACGCATAACGCATAACGGATAACGCATGACGCATAACGCATAACGCATAACGCATAACGGATAACGCATAACGCATAACGCATAACGCATAACGCATAACGCATAACGCATAACGCATAACGCATAACGCATAACGGATAACGCATAACGCATAACGCATAACGCATAACGCATAACGCATAACGCATAACGCATGACGCATAACGCATAACGCATAACGCATAACGCATAACGCATAACGCATAACGCATAACGCATAACGCATAACGCATAACGCATAACGCATAACGCATAACGCATAACGCATAACGCATGACGCATAACGCATAACGCATAACGCATAACGCATAACGCATAACGCATAACGCATAACGCATAACGCATAACGCATAACGCATAACGCATAACGCATAACGCATAACGCATAACGCATAACGCATAACGCATAACGCATAACGCATAACGCATAACGCATAACGCATAACGCATAACGCATAACGGATAACGCATAACGCATAACGCATAACGCATAACGCATAACGCATAACGCATAACGCATAACGCATAACGCATAACGGATAACGCATAACGCATAACGCATAACGCATAACGCATAACGCATAACGCATAACGCATAACGCATAACGCATAACGCATAACGCATAACGCATAACGCATAACGCATAACGCATAACGCATAACGCATAACGCATAACGCATAACGCATAACGCATAACGCATAACGCATAACGCATAACGCATAACGCATAACGCATAACGCATAACGCATAACGCATAACGCATAACGCATAACGCATAACGCATAACGCATAACGCATAACGCATAACGCATAACGCATAACGCATAACGCATAACGCATAACGCATAACGCATAACGCATAACGCATAACGCATAAAGCATAACGCATAACGCATAACGCATAACGCATAACGCATAACGCATAACGCATAACGCATAACGCATAATGCATAACGGATAACGCATAACGCATAACGCATAACGCATAACGCATAACGCATAACGCATAACGCATAACGCATAACGCATAACGCATAACGCATAACGCATAACGCATAACGCATAACGCATAACGCATAACGCATAACGCATAACGCATAACGCATAACGCATAACGCATAACGCATAACGCATAACGCATAACGCATAACGCATAACGCATAACGCATAACGCATAACGCATAACGCATAACGCATAACGCATAACGCATAACGCATAACGCATAACGCATAACGCATAATGCATAACGGATAACGCATAACGCATAACGCATAACGCATAACGCATAACGCATAACGCATAACGCATAACGCATAACGCATAACGCATAACGGATAACGCATAACGCATAACGCATAACGCATAACGCATAACGCATAACGCATATCGCATTACGCATAACGCATAACGCATAACGGATAACGCATGACGCATAACGCATAACGCATAACGCATAACGGATAACGCATAACGCATAACGCATAACGCATAACGCATAACGCATAACGCATAACGCATAACGCATAACGCATAACGGATAACGCATAACGCATAACGCATAACGCATAACGCATAACGCATAACGCATAACGCATGACGCATAACGCATAACGCATAACGCATAACGCATAACGCATAACGCATAACGCATAACGCATAACGCATAACGCATAACGCATAACGCATAACGCATAACGCATAACGCATAACGCATACGCATACGCATAACGCATAACGCATAACGCATAACGCATAACGCATAACGCATAACGCATAACGCATAACGCATAACGCATAACGCATAACGCATAACGCATAACGCATAACGCATAACGCATAACGCATAACGCATAACGCATAACGCATAACGCATAACGCATAACGCATAACGCATAACGCATAACGCATAACGCATAACGCATAACGCATAACGCATAACGCATAACGCATAACGCATAACGCATAACGCATAACGCATAACGCATAACGCATAACGCATAACGCATAACGCATAACGCATAACGCATAACGCATAACGCATAACGCATAACGCATAACGCATAACGCATAACGCATAACGCATAACGCATAACGCATAACGCATAACGCATAACGCATAACGCATAACGCATAACGCATAACGCATAACGCATAACGCATAACGCATAACGCATAACGCATAACGCATAACGCATAACGCATAACGCATAACGCATAACGCATAACGCATAACGCATAACGCATAACGCATAACGCATAACGCATAACGCATAACGCATAACGCATAACGCATAACGCATAACGCATAACGCATAACGCATAACGCATAACGCATAACGCATAACGCATAACGCATAACGCATAACGCATAACGCATGACGCATAACGCATAACGCATAACGCATAACGCATAACGCATAACGCATAACGCATAACGCATGACGCATAACGCATGACGCATAACGCGTAACGCATAATGCATAACGCATAACGCTTAACGCATAGCCCATAACGCATAACGCATAACGCATCGCGCATAACGCATAACGGATAACGCATAACGCATAACGCATAACGCATAACGCATAACGGATAACGCATAACGCATAACGCATAACGCATAACGAATAACGCATAACGCATAACCCATAACGCATAACGCATATTGCATAACGCTTAACGCATAACGCCTAACGCATAACGCGTAACGCATAATGCATAACGCATAACGCTTAACGCATAGCCCATAACGCATAACGCATAACGCATCGCGCATAACGCATAACGGATAACGCATAACGCATAACGCATAACGCATAACGCATAACGGATAACGCATAACGCATAACGCATAACGCATAACGAATAACGCATAACGCATAACCCATAACGCATAACGCATAACGCATAACGCATAACGCATAACGCATAACGCATAACGCATAACGCATAACGCATAACGCATAACGCATAACGCATAACGCATAACGCATAACGCATAACGCATAACGCATAACGCATAACGCATAACGCATAACGCATAACGCATAACGCATAACGCATAACGCATAACGCAAGACGCATAACGCATAACGCATAACGCATAACGCATAACGCATAACGCATAACGCATAACGCATAACGCATAACGCATAACGCATAACGCATAACGCATAACGCATAACGCATAACGCATAACGCATAACGCATAACGCATAACGCATAACGCATAACGCATAACGCATAACGCATAACGCATAACGCATAACGCATAACGCATAACGCATAACGCATAACGCATAACGCATAACGCATAACGCATAACGCATAACGCATAACGCATAACGCATAACGCATAACGCATAACGGATAACGCATAACGCATAACGCATAACGCATAACGCATAACGCATAACGCATAACGCATAACGCATAACGCATAACGCATAACGCATAACGCATAACGCATAACGCATAACGCATAACGCATAACGCATAACGCATAACGCATAACGCATAACGCATAACGCATAACGCATGACGCATAACGCATAACGCATAACGCATAACGCATAACGCATAACGCATAACGCATAACGCATAACGCATAACGCATAACGCTTAGCGCATAACGCATAACGCATAACGCATAACGCATAACGCATAACGCATGACGCATAACGCATGACGCATAACGCGTAACGCATAATGCATAACGCATAACGCTTAACGCATAGCCCATAACGCATAACGCATAACGCATCGCGCATAACGCATAACGGATAACGCATAACGCATAACGCATAACGCATAACGGATAACGCATAACGCATAACGCATAACGCATAACGCATAACGCATAACGAATAACGCATAACGCATAACCCATAACGCATAACGCATATTGCATAACGCTTAACGCATAACGCCTAACGCATAACGCGTAACGCATAATGCATAACGCATAACGCTTAACGCATAGCCCATAACGCATAACGCATAACGCATCGCGCATAACGCATAACGGATAACGCATAACGCATAACGCATAACGCATAACGCATAACGGATAACGCATAACGCATAACGCATAACGCATAACGAATAACGCATAACGCATAACCCATAACGCATAACGCATAACGCATAACGCATAACGCATAACGCATAACGCATAACGCATAACGCATAACGCATAACGCATAACGCATAACGCATAACGCATAACGCATAACGCATAACGCATAACGCATAACGCATAACGCATAACCCATAACGCATAACGCATAACGCATGACGCATAACGCATGACGCATAACGCATGACGCATAACGCATAACGCATAACGCATAACGCATAACGCATAACGCATAACGCATAACGCATAACGCATAACGCATAATGCATAACGCATAACGCTTAACGCATAACGCATAACGCATAACGCATAACGCATAACGCATAACGCATAACGCATAACGCATGACGCATAACGCATGACGCATAACGCGTAACGCATAACGTATAACGGATAACGCATAACGCATAACGCATAACGCATAACGAATAACGCATAACGCATAACCCATAACGCATAACGCATATTGCATAACGCTTAACGCATAACGCCTAACGCATAACGCGTAACGCATAATGCATAACGCATAACGCTTAACGCATAGCCCATAACGCATAACGCATAACGCATCGCGCATAACGCATAACGGATAACGCATAACGCATAACGCATAACGCATAACGCATAACGCATAACGGATAACGCATAACGCATAACGCATAACGCATAACGAATAACGCATAACGCATAACCCATAACGCATAACGCATAACGCATAACGCTTAACGCATAACGCATAACGCATAACGCATAACGCATAACGCATAACGCATAACGCATGACTCATAACGCATGACGCATAACGCGTAACGCATAATGCATAACGCATAACGCTTAACGCATAGCCCATAACGCATAACGCATAACGCATCGCGCATAACGCATAACGCATAACGCATAACGCATAACGCATAACGCATAACGCATAACGCATAACGCATAACGCATAACGCATAACGCATAACGCATAACGCATAACGCATAACGCATAACGCATAACGCATAACGCATAACGCATAACGCATAACGCATAACGCATAACGCATAACGCATAACGCATAACGCATAACGCATAACGCATAACGCATAACGCATAACGCATAACGCATAACGCATAACGCATAACGCATAACGCATAACGCATAACGCATGACGCATAACGCATAACGCATAACGCGTAACGCGTAAAGCTTAACGCATAACGCATAACGCATAACGCATAACGCATAACGCATAACGCATAACGCATAACGCATAACGCATAACGCATAACGCATAACGCATAACGCATAACGCATAACGCATAACGCATAACGCATAACGCATAACGCATAACGCTTAACGCATCGCGCATAACGCATAACGCATAACGCATAACGCATAACGCATAACGCATAACGCATAACGCATAACGCATAACGCATAACGCATGACGCTTAACGCATAACGCATAACGCATAACGCATAACGCATAACGCATAACGCATAACGCATAACGCATAACGCATAACGCATAACGCATAACGCATAACGCATAACGCATAACGCATAACGCATAACGCATAACGCTTAACGCATCGCGCATAACGCATAACGGATAACGCCTAACCCATAACGCTTAACGCATAACGCATAACGCATAACGCATAACGCATAACGGATAACGCATAACGCATAACGCATAACGGATAACGCATAACGCATAACGCATAACGCATAACGCATAACGAATAACGCATAACGCATAACGCATAACGCATAACGCATAACGCATAACGCATAACGCATAACGCATAACGCATAACGCATAACGCATAACGCATAACGCATAACGCATAACGCATAATGCATAACGCATAACGCATAACGCATAACGCATGACGCATGACGCATAACGCATAACGCATAACGCATAACGCATAACGCATAACGCATAACGCATAACGCTTAACGCATAACGCATAACGCATAACGCATAACGCATAACGCATAACGCATAACGCATGACGCATAACGCTTAGCGCATAACGCATAACGCATAACGCATAACGCATAACGCATAACGCATGACGCATAACGCATGACGCATAACGCGTAACGCATAATGCATAACGCATAACGCTTAACGCATAGCCCATAACGCATAACGCATAACGCATCGCGCATAACGCATAACGGATAACGCATAACGCATAACGCATAACGCATAACGCATAACGCATAACGGATAACGCATAACGCATAACGCATAACGCATAACGAATAACGCATAACGCATAACCCATAACGCATAACGCATAACGCATAACGCTTAACGCATAACGCATAACGCATAACGCATAACGCATAACGCATAACGCATAACGCATGACTCATAACGCATGACGCATAACGCGTAACGCATAATGCATAACGCATAACGCTTAACGCATAGCCCATAACGCATAACGCATAACGCATAACGCATAACGCATGACTCATAACGCATGACGCATAACGCGTAACGCATAATGCATAACGCATAACGCTTAACGCATAGCCCATAACGCATAACGCATAACGCATCGCGCATAACGCATAACGCATAACGCATAACGCATAACGCATAACGCATAACGCATAACGCATAACGCATAACGCATAACGCATAACGCATAACGCATAACGCATAACGCATAACGCATAACGCATGACGCATAACGCATAACGCATAACGCGTAACGCGTAAAGCTTAACGCATAACGCATAACGCATAACGCATAACGCATAACGCATAACGCATAACGCATAACGCATAACGCATAACGCATAACGCATAACGCATAACGCATAACGCATAACGCTTAACGCATCGCGCATAACGCATAACGCATAACGCATAACGCATAACGCATAACGCATAACGCATAACGCATAACGCATAACGCATAACGCATAACGCATGACGCTTAACGCATAACGCATAACGCATAACGCATAACGCATAACGCATAACGCATAACGCATAACGCATAACGCATAACGCATAACGCATAACGCATAACGCATAACGCATAACGCATAACGCATAACGCATAACGCATAACGCATAACGCATAACGCTTAACGCATCGCGCATAACGCATAACGGATAACGCCTAACCCATAACGCTTAACGCATAACGCATAACGCATAACGCATAACGCATAACGGATAACGCATAACGCATAACGCATAACGGATAACGCATAACGCATAACGCATAACGCATAACGCATAACGAATAACGCATAACGCATAACGCATAACGCATAACGCATAACGCATAACGCATAACGCATAACGCATAACGCATAACGCATAACGCATAACGCATAACGCATAACGCATAATGCATAACGCATAACGCATAACGCATAACGCATGACGCATGACGCATAACGCATAACGCATAACGCATAACGCATAACGCATAACGCATAACGCATAACGCTTAACGCATAACGCATAACGCATAACGCATAACGCATAACGCATAACGCATAACGCATAATGCATAACGCATAACGCTTAACGCATAAATCATAACGCATAACGCATAACGGATAACGCATAACGCATAACGCATAACGCATAACGCATAACGCATAACGCATAACGCATGACGCATAACGCATAACGCATAACGCATAACGCATAACGCATAACGCATAACGCATAACGCATAACGCATAACGCATAACGCATAACGCATAACGCATAACGCATAACGCATAACGCATAACGCATAACGCATAACGCATAACGCATAACGCATAACGCATAACGCATAACGCATAACGCATAACGCATAACGCATAACGCATAACGCATAACGCATAACGCATAACGCATAACGCATAACGCATAACGCATAACGCATAACGCATAACGCATAACGCATAACGCATAACGCATAACGCATAACGCATAACGCATAACGCATAACGCATAACGCATAACGCATAACGCATAACGCATAACGCATAATGCATAACGGATAACGCATAACGCATAACGCATAACGCATAACGCATAACGCATAACGCATAACGCATAACGCATAACGCATAACGGATAACGCATAACGCATAACGCATAACGCATAACGCATAACGCATAACGCATATCGCATTACGCATAACGCATAACGCATAACGGATAACGCATGACGCATAACGCATAACGCATAACGCATAACGGATAACGCATAACGCATAACGCATAACGCATAACGCATAACGCATAACGCATAACGCATAACGCATAACGCATAACGGATAACGCATAACGCATAACGCATAACGCATAACGCATAACGCATAACGCATAACGCATGACGCATAACGCATAACGCATAACGCATAACGCATAACGCATAACGCATAACGCATAACGCATAACGCATAACGCATAACGCATAACGCATAACGCATAACGCATAACGCATAACGCATGACGCATAACGCATAACGCATAACGCATAACGCATAACGCATAACGCATAACGCATAACGCATAACGCATAACGCATAACGCATAATGCATAACGGATAACGCATAACGCATAACGCATAACGCATAACGCATAACGCATAACGCATAACGCATAACGCATAACGCATAACGCATAACGCATAACGCATAACGCATAACGCATAACGCATAACGCATAACGCATAACGCATAACGCATAACGCATAACGAATAACGCATAACCCATAACGCATAACGCATAACGCATAACGCATAACGCATAACGGATAACGCAAGACGCATAACGCATAACGCATAACGCATAACGCATAACGCATAACGCATAACGCATAACGCATAACGCATAACGCATAACGCATAACGCATAACGCATAACGCATAACGCATAACGCATAACGCATAACGCATAACGCATAACGCATAACGCATAACGCATAACGCATAACGCATAACGCATAACGCATAACGCATAACGCATAACGCATAACGCATAACGCATAACGCATAACGCATAACGCATAACGCATAACGCATAACGCATAACGCATAACGCATAACGCATAACGCATAACGCATAACGCATAACGCATAACGCATAACGCATAACGCATAACGCATAACGCATAACGCATAACGCATAACGCATAACGCATAACGAATAACGCATAACGCATAACCCATAACGCATAACGCATAACGCATGACGCATAACGCATGACGCATAACGCATGACGCATAACGCATAACGCATAACGCATAACGCATAACGCATAACGCATAACGCATAACGCATAACGCATAACGCATAACGCATAACGCATAACGCATAACGCATAACGCTTAACGCATAACGCATAACGCATAACGCATAACGCATAACGCATAACGCATAACGCATAACGCATGACGCATAACGCATGACGCATAACGCGTAACGCATAACGTATAACGGATAACGCATAACGCATAACGCATAACGCATAACGAATAACGCATAACGCATAACCCATAACGCATAACGCATATTGCATAACGCTTAACGCATAACGCCTAACGCATAACGCGTAACGCATAATGCATAACGCATAACGCTTAACGCATAGCCCATAACGCATAACGCATAACGCATCGCGCATAACGCATAACGGATAACGCATAACGCATAACGCATAACGCATAACGCATAACGCATAACGGATAACGCATAACGCATAACGCATAACGCATAACGAATAACGCATAACGCATAACCCATAACGCATAACGCATAACGCATAACGCTTAACGCATAACGCATAACGCATAACGCATAACGCATAACGCATAACGCATAACGCATGACTCATAACGCATGACGCATAACACGTAACGCATAATGCATAACGCATAACGCTTAACGCATAGCCCATAACGCATAACGCATAACGCATCGCGCATAACGCATAACGCATAACGCATAACGCATAACGCATAACGCATAACGCATAACGCATAACGCATAACGCATAACGCATAACGCATAACGCATAACGCATAACGCATAACGCATAACGCATAACGCATAACGCATAACGCATAACGCATAACGCATAACGCATAACGCATAACGCATAACGCATAACGCATAACGCATAACGCATAACGCATAACGCATAACGCATAACGCATAACGCATAACGCATAACGCATAACGCATAACGCATAACGCATAACGCATAACGCATAACGCATAACGCATAACGCATAACGCATAACGCATAACGCATAACGCATAACGCATAACGCATAACGCATAACGCATAACGCATAACGCATAACGCATAACGCATAACGCATAACGCATAACGCATAACGCATAACGCATAACGCATAACGCATAACGCATAACGCATAACGCATAACGCATAACGCATAACGCATAACGCAAGACGCATAACGCATAACGCATAACGCATAACGCATAACGCATAACGCATAACGCATAACGCATAACGCATAACGCATAACGCATAACGCATAACGCATAACGCATAACGCATAACGCATAACGCATAACGCATAACGCATAACGCATAACGCATAACGCATAACGCATAACGCATAACGCATAACGCATAACGCATAACGCATAACGCATAACGCATAACGCATAACGCATAACGCATAACGCATAACGCATAACGCATAACGCATAACGCATAACGCATAACGCATAACGCATAACGCATAACGCATAACGCATAACGCATAACGCATAACGCATAACGCATAACGCATAACGCATAACGCATAACGCATAACGCATAACGCATAACGCATAACGCATAACGCTTAGCGCATAACGCATAACGCATAACGCATAACGCATAACGCATAACGCATGACGCATACCGCATGACGCATAACGCGTAACGCATAATGCATAACGCATAACGCTTAACGCATAGCCCATAACGCATAACGCATAACGCATCGCGCATAACGCATAACGGATAACGCATAACGCATAACGCATAACGCATAACGGATAACGCATAACGCATAACGCATAACGCATAACGAATAACGCATAACGCATAACGCATAACCCATAACGCATAACGCATATTGCATAACGCTTAACGCATAACGCCTAACGCATAACGCGTAACGCATAATGCATAACGCATAACGCTTAACGCATAGCCCATAACGCATAACGCATAACGCATCGCGCATAACGCATAACGGATAACGCATAACGCATAACGCATAACGCATAACGCATAACGGATAACGCATAACGCATAACGCATAACGCATAACGAATAACGCATAACGCATAACCCATAACGCATAACGCATAACGCATAACGCATAACGAATAACGCATAACGCATAACCCATAACGCATAACGCATAACGCATAACGCATAACGCATAACGCATAACGCATAACGCATAACGCATAACGCATAACGCATAACGCATAACGCATAACGCATAACGCATAACGCATAACGCATAACGCATAACGCATAACGCATAACGCATAACGCATAACGCATAACGCATAACGCATAACGCATAACGCATAACGCATAACGCATAACGCATAACGCATAACGCATAACGCATAACGCATAACGCATAACGCATAACGCATAACGCATAACGCATAACGCATAACGCATAACGCATAACGAATAACGCATAACGCATAACCCATAACGCATAACGCATAACGCATAACGCATAACGCATAACGGATAACGCAAGACGCATAACGCATAACGCATAACGCATAACGCATAACGCATAACGCATAACGCATAACGCATAACGCATAACGCATAACGCATAACGCATAACGCATAACGCATAACGCATAACGCATAACGCATAACGCATAACGCATAACGCATAACGCATAACGCATAACGCATAACGCATAACGCATAACGCATAACGCATAACGCATAACGCATAACGCATAACGCATAACGCATAACGCATAACGCATAACGCATAACGCATAACGCATAACGCATAACGCATAACGCATAACGCATAACGCATAACGCATAACGCATAACGCATAACGCATAACGCATAACGCATAACGCATAACGCATAACGCATAACGCATAACGCATAACGCATAACGCATAACGCATAACGCATAACGCATAACGCATAACGCATAACGCATAACGCATAACGCATAACGCATAACGCATAACGCATAACGAATAACGCATAACGCATAACCCATAACGCATAACGCATAACGCATGACGCATAACGCATGACGCATAACGCATGACGCATAACGCATAACGCATAACGCATAACGCATAACGCATAACGCATAACGCATAACGCATAACGCATAACGCATAACGCATAACGCATAACGCATAACGCATAACGCTTAACGCATAACGCATAACGCATAACGCATAACGCATAACGCATAACGCATAACGCATAACGCATGACGCATAACGCATGACGCATAACGCGTAACGCATAACGTATAACGGATAACGCATAACGCATAACGCATAACGCATAACGAATAACGCATAACGCATAACCCATAACGCATAACGCATATTGCATAACGCTTAACGCATAACGCCTAACGCATAACGCGTAACGCATAATGCATAACGCATAACGCTTAACGCATAGCCCATAACGCATAACGCATAACGCATCGCGCATAACGCATAACGGATAACGCATAACGCATAACGCATAACGCATAACGCATAACGCATAACGGATAACGCATAACGCATAACGCATAACGCATAACGAATAACGCATAACGCATAACCCATAACGCATAACGCATAACGCATAACGCTTAACGCATAACGCATAACGCATAACGCATAACGCATAACGCATAACGCATAACGCATGACTCATAACGCATGACGCATAACACGTAACGCATAATGCATAACGCATAACGCTTAACGCATAGCCCATAACGCATAACGCATAACGCATCGCGCATAACGCATAACGCATAACGCATAACGCATAACGCATAACGCATAACGCATAACGCATAACGCATAACGCATAACGCATAACGCATAACGCATAACGCATAACGCATAACGCATAACGCATAACGCATAACGCATAACGCATAACGCATAACGCATAACGCATAACGCATAACGCATAACGCATAACGCATAACGCATAACGCATAACGCATAACGCATAACGCATAACGCATAACGCATAACGCATGACGCATAACGCATAACGCATAACGCGTAACGCGTAAAGCTTAACGCATAACGCATAACGCATAACGCATAACGCATAACGCATAACGCATAACGCATAACGCATAACGCATAACGCATAACGCATAACGCATAACGCTTAACGCATCGCGCATAACGCATAACGCATAACGCATAACGCATAACGCATAACGCATAACGCATAACGCATAACGCATAACGCATAACGCATAACGCATGACGCTTAACGCATAACGCATAACGCATAACGCATAACGCATAACGCATAACGCATAACGCATAACGCATAACGCATAACGCATAACGCATAACGCATAACGCATAACGCATAACGCATAACGCATAACGCATAACGCTTAACGCATCGCGCATAACGCATAACGGATAACGCCTAACCCATAACGCTTAACGCATAACGCATAACGCATAACGCATAACGGATAACGCATAACGCATAACGCATAACGGATAACGCATAACGCATAACGCATAACGCATAACGCATAACGAATAACGCATAACGCATAACGCATAACGCATAACGCATAACGCATAACGCATAACGCATAACGCATAACGCATAACGCATAACGCATAACGCATAACGCATAACGCATAACGCATAACGCATAACGCATAACGCATAATGCATAACGCATAACGCATAACGCATAACGCATGACGCATGACGCATAACGCATAACGCATAACGCATAACGCATAACGCATAACGCATAACGCATAACGCATAACGCTTAACGCATAACGCATAACGCATAACGCATAACGCATAACGCATAACGCATAACGCATGACGCATAACGCTTAGCGCATAACGCATAACGCATAACGCATAACGCATAACGCATAACGCATGACGCATAACGCATGACGCATAACGCGTAACGCATAATGCATAACGCATAACGCTTAACGCATAGCCCATAACGCATAACGCATAACGCATCGCGCATAACGCATAACGGATAACGCATAACGCATAACGCATAACGCATAACGGATAACGCATAACGCATAACGCATAACGCATAACGAATAACGCATAACGCATAACGCATAACGCATAACGCTTAGCGCATAACGCATAACGCATAACGCATAACGCATAACGCATAACGCATGACGCATAACGCATGACGCATAACGCGTAACGCATAATGCATAACGCATAACGCTTAACGCATAGCCCATAACGCATAACGCATAACGCATCGCGCATAACGCATAACGGATAACGCATAACGCATAACGCATAACGCATAACGGATAACGCATAACGCATAACGCATAACGCATAACGCATAACGCATAACGCATAACGCATAACGCTTAGCGCATAACGCATAACGCATAACGCATAACGCATAACGCATAACGCATGACGCATAACGCATGACGCATAACGCGTAACGCATAATGCATAACGCATAACGCTTAACGCATAGCCCATAACGCATAACGCATAACGCATCGCGCATAACGCATAACGGATAACGCATAACGCATAACGCATAACGCATAACGGATAACGCATAACGCATAACGCATAACGCATAACGAATAACGCATAACGCATAACCCATAACGCATAACGCATATTGCATAACGCTTAACGCATAACGCCTAACGCATAACGCGTAACGCATAATGCATAACGCATAACGCTTAACGCATAGCCCATAACGCATAACGCATAACGCATCGCGCATAACGCATAACGGATAACGCATAACGCATAACGCATAACGCATAACGCATAACGGATAACGCATAACGCATAACGCATAACGCATAACGAATAACGCATAACGCATAACCCATAACGCATAACGCATAACGCATAACGCATAACGCATAACGCATAACGCATAACGCATAACGCATAACGCATAACGCATAACGCATAACGCATAACGCATAACGCATAACGCATAACGCATAACGCATAACGCATAACGCATAACGCATAACGCATAACGCATAACGCATAACGCATAACGCATAACGCATAACGCATAACGCATAACGCATAACGCATAACGCATAACGCATAACGCATAACGCATAACGCATAACGCATAACGCATAACGCATAACGCATAACGCATAACGCATAACGCATAACGCATAACGAATAACGCATAACGCATAACCCATAACGCATAACGCATAACGCATAACGCATAACGGATAACGCAAGACGCATAACGCATAACGCATAACGCATAACGCATAACGCATAACGCATAACGCATAACGCATAACGCATAACGCATAACGCATAACGCATAACGCATAACGCATAACGCATAACGCATAACGCATAACGCAAGACGCATAACGCATAACGCATAACGCATAACGCATAACGCATAACGCATAACGCATAACGCATAACGCATAACGCATAACGCATAACGCATAACGCATAACGCATAACGCATAACGCATAACGCATAACGCATAACGCATAACGCATAACGCATAACGCATAACGCATAACGCATAACGCATAACGCATAACGCATAACGCATAACGCATAACGCATAACGCATAACGCATAACGCATAACGCATAACGCATAACGCATAACGCATAACGCATAACGCATAACGCATAACGCATAACGCATAACGCATGACGCATAACGCATGACGCATAACGCGTAACGCATAACGTATAACGGATAACGCATAACGCATAACGCATAACGCATAACGAATAACGCATAACGCATAACCCATAACGCATAACGCATATTGCATAACGCTTAACGCATAACGCCTAACGCATAACGCATAACGGATAACGCATAACGCATAACGCATAACGCATAACGAATAACGCATAACGCATAACCCATAACGCATAACGCATAACGCATAACGCTTAACGCATAACGCATAACGCATAACGCATAACGCATAACGCATAACGCATAACGCATGACTCATAACGCATGACGCATAACGCGTAACGCATAATGCATAACGCATAACGCTTAACGCATAGCCCATAACGCATAACGCATAACGCATCGCGCATAACGCATAACGCATAACGCATAACGCATAACGCATAACGCATAACGCATAACGCATAACGCATAACGCATAACGCATAACGCATAACGCATAACGCATAACGCATAACGCATAACGCATAACGCATAACGCATAACGCATAACGCATAACGCATAACGCATAACGCATAACGCATAACGCATAACGCATAACGCATAACGCATAACGCATAACGCATAACGCATAACGCATAACGCATAACGCATAACGCATAACGCATAACGCATAACGCATAACGCATAACGCATAACGCATAACGCATAACGCATAACGCATAACGCATAACGCATAACGCATAACGCATAACGCATAACGCATAACGCATAACGCATAACGCATAACGCATAACGCATAACGCATAACGCATAACGCATAACGCATGACGCATAACGCATAACGCATAACGCGTAACGCGTAAAGCTTAACGCATAACGCATAACGCATAACGCATAACGCATAACGCATAACGCATAACGCATAACGCATAACGCATAACGCATAACGCATAACACATAACGCATAACGCATAACGCATAACGCATAACGCATAACGCTTAACGCATCGCGCATAACGCATAACGCATAACGCATAACGCATAACGCATAACGCATAACGCATAACGCATAACGCATAACGCATAACGCATAACGCATGACGCTTAACGCATAACGCATAACGCATAACGCATAACGCATAACGCATAACGCATAACGCATAACGCATAACGCATAACGCATAACGCATAACGCATAACGCATAACGCATAACGCATAACGCATAACGCATAACGCATAACGCTTAACGCATCGCGCATAACGCATAACGGATAACGCCTAACCCATAACGCTTAACGCATAACGCATAACGCATAACGCATAACGCATAACGGATAACGCATAACGCATAACGCATAACGGATAACGCATAACGCATAACGCATAACGCATAACGAATAACGCATAACGCATAACGCATAACGCATAACGCATAACGCATAACGCATAACGCATAACGCATAACGCATAACGCATAACGCATAACGCATAACGCATAACGCATAATGCATAACGCATAACGCATAACGCATAACGCATGACGCATGACGCATAACGCATAACGCATAACGCATAACGCATAACGCATAACGCATAACGCTTAACGCATAACGCATAACGCATAACGCATAACGCATAACGCATAACGCATAACGCATGACGCATAACGCTTAGCGCATAACGCATAACGCATAACGCATAACGCATAACGCATAACGCATGACGCATAACGCATGACGCATAACGCGTAACGGATAACGCATAACGCATAACGCATAACGCATAACGAATAACGCATAACGCATAACGCATAACGCATAACGCTTAGCGCATAACGCATAACGCATAACGCATAACGCATAACGCATAACGCATGACGCATAACGCATGACGCATAACGCGTAACGCATAATGCATAACGCATAACGCTTAACGCATAGCCCATAACGCATAACGCATAACGCATCGCGCATAACGCATAACGGATAACGCATAACGCATAACGCATAACGCATAACGGATAACGCATAACGCATAACGCATAACGCATAACGCATAACGCATAACGCATAACGCATAACGCATAACGCATAACGCTTAGCGCATAACGCATAACGCATAACGCATAACGCATAACGCATAACGCATGACGCATAACGCTTGACGCATAACGCGTAACGCATAATGCATAACGCATAACGCTTAACGCATAGCCCATAACGCATAACGCATAACGCATCGCGCATAACGCATAACGGATAACGCATAACGCATAACGCATAACGCATAACGGATAACGCATAACGCATAACGCATAACGCATAACGAATAACGCATAACGCATAACCCATAACGCATAACGCATATTGCATAACGCTTAACGCATAACGCCTAACGCATAACGCGTAACGCATAATGCATAACGCATAACGCTTAACGCATAGCCCATAACGCATAACGCATAACGCATGACGCATGACGCATAACGCATAACGCATAACGCATAACGCATAACGCATAACGCATAACGCATAACGCTTAACGCATAACGCATAACGCATAACGCATAACGCATAACGCATAACGCATAACGCATGACGCATAACGCTTAGCGCATAACGCATAACGCATAACGCATAACGCATAACGCATAACGCATGACGCATAACGCATGACGCATAACGCGTAACGGATAACGCATAACGCATAACGCATAACGCATAACGAATAACGCATAACGCATAACGCATAACGCATAACGCTTAGCGCATAACGCATAACGCATAACGCATAACGCATAACGCATAACGCATGACGCATAACGCATGACGCATAACGCGTAACGCATAATGCATAACGCATAACGCTTAACGCATAGCCCATAACGCATAACGCATAACGCATCGCGCATAACGCATAACGGATAACGCATAACGCATAACGCATAACGCATAACGGATAACGCATAACGCATAACGCATAACGCATAACGCATAACGCATAACGCATAACGCATAACGCATAACGCATAACGCTTAGCGCATAACGCATAACGCATAACGCATAACGCATAACGCATAACGCATGACGCATAACGCTTGACGCATAACGCGTAACGCATAATGCATAACGCATAACGCTTAACGCATAGCCCATAACGCATAACGCATAACGCATCGCGCATAACGCATAACGGATAACGCATAACGCATAACGCATAACGCATAACGGATAACGCATAACGCATAACGCATAACGCATAACGAATAACGCATAACGCATAACCCATAACGCATAACGCATATTGCATAACGCTTAACGCATAACGCCTAACGCATAACGCGTAACGCATAATGCATAACGCATAACGCTTAACGCATAGCCCATAACGCATAACGCATAACGCATCGCGCATAACGCATAACGGATAACGCATAACGCATAACGCATAACGCATAGCCCATAACGCATAACGCATAACGCATCGCGCATAACGCATAACGCATAACGCATAACGCATAACGCATAACGCATAACGCATAACGCATAACGCATAACGCATAACGCATAACGCATAACGCATAACGCATAACGCATAACGCATAACGCATAACGCATAACGCATAACGCATAACGCATAACGCATAACGCATAACGCATAACGCATAACGCATAACGCATAACGCATAACGCATAACGCATAACGCATAACGCATAACGAATAACGCATAACGCATAACCCATAACGCATAACGCATAACGCATAACGCATAACGCATAACGGATAACGCAAGACGCATAACGCATAACGCATAACGCATAACGCATAACGCATAACGCATAACGCATAACGCATAACGCATAACGCATAACGCATAACGCATAACGCATAACGCATAACGCATAACGCATAACGCATAACGCATAACGCATAACGCATAACGCATAACGCATAACGCATAACGCATAACGCATAACGCAAGACGCATAACGCATAACGCATAACGCATAACGCATAACGCATAACGCATAACGCATAACGCATAACGCATAACGCATAACGCATAACGCATAACGCATAACGCATAACGCATAACGCATAACGCATAACGCATAACGCATAACGCATAACGCATAACGCATAACGCATAACGCATAACGCATAACGCATAACGCATAACGCAAGACGCATAACGCATAACGCATAACGCATAACGCATAACGCATAACGCATAACGCATAACGCATAACGCATAACGCATAACGCATAACGCATAACGCATAACGCATAACGCATAACGCATAACGCATAACGCATAACGCATAACGCATAACGCATAACGCATAACGCATAACGCATAACGCATAACGCATAACGCATAACGCATAACGCATAACGCATAACGCATAACGCATAACGCATAACGCATAACGCATAACGCATAACGCATAACGCATAACGCATAACGCATAACGCATAACGCATAACGCATAACGCATAACGCATAACGCATAACGCATAACGCATAACGCATAACGCATAACGCATAACGCATAACGCATAACGCATAACGCATAACGCATAACGCATAACGCATAACGCATAACGCATAACGCATAACGCATAACGCATAACGCATAACGCATAACGCATAACGCATAACGCATAACGCATAACGCATAACGCATAACGCATAACGCATAACGCATAACGCATGACGCATAACGCATAACGCATAACGCATAACGCATAACGCATAACGCATAACGCATAACGCATAACGCATAACGCATAACGCTTAGCGCATAACGCATAACGCATAACGCATAACGCATAACGCATAACGCATGACGCATAACGCATGACGCATAACGCGTAACGCATAATGCATAACGCATAACGCTTAACGCATAGCCCATAACGCATAACGCATAACGCATCGCGCATAACGCATAACGGATAACGCATAACGCATAACGCATAACGCATAACGGATAACGCATAACGCATAACGCATAACGCATAACGAATAACGCATAACGCATAACCCATAACGCATAACGCATATTGCATAACGCTTAACGCATAACGCCTAACGCATAACGCGTAACGCATAATGCATAACGCATAACGCTTAACGCATAGCCCATAACGCATAACGCATAACGCATCGCGCATAACGCATAACGGATAACGCATAACGCATAACGCATAACGCATAACGCATAACGGATAACGCATAACGCATAACGCATAACGCATAACGAATAACGCATAACGCATAACCCATAACGCATAACGCATAACGCATAACGCATAACGCATAACGCATAACGCATAACGCATAACGCATAACGCATAACGCATAACGCATAACGCATAACGCATAACGCATAACGCATAACGCATAACGCATAACGCATAACGCATAACGCATAACGCATAACGCATAACGCATAACGCATAACGCATAACGCATAACGCATAACGCATAACGCATAACCCATAACGCATAACGCATAACGCATAACGCATAACGAATAACGCATAACGCATAACCCATAACGCATAACGCATAACGCATAACGCATAACGCATAACGCATAACGGATAACGCAAGACGCATAACGCATAACGCATAACGCATAACGCATAACGCATAACGCATAACGCATAACGCATAACGCATAACGCATAACGCATAACGCATAACGCATAACGCATAACGCATAACGCATAACGCATAACGCATAACGCATAACGCATAACGCATAACGCATAACGCATAACGCATAACGCATAACGCATAACGCATAACGCATAACGCATAACGCATAACGCATAACGCATAACGCATAACGCATAACGCATAACGCATAACGCATAACGCATAACGCATAACGCATAACGCATAACGCATAACGCATAACGCATAACGCATAACGCATAACGCATAACGCATAACGCATAACGCATAACGCATAACGCATAACGCATAACGCATAACGCATAACGCATAACGCATAACGCATAACGCATAACGCATAACGCATAACGCATAACGCATAACGCATAACGCATAACGCATAACGCATAACGCATAACGCATAACGCATAACGCATAACGCATAACGCATAACGCATAACGCATAACGCATAACGCATAACGCATAACGCATAACGCATAACGCATAACGCATAACGCATAACGCATAACGCATAACGCATAACGCATAACGCATAACGCATAACGCATAACGCATAACGCATAACGAATAACGCATAACGCATAACCCATAACGCATAACGCATAACGCATGACGCATAACGCATGACGCATAACGCATGACGCATAACGCATGACGCATAACGCATAACGCATAACGCATAACGCATAACGCATAACGCATAACGCATAACGCATAACGCATAACGCATAACGCATAACGCATAACGCATAACGCATAACGCATAACGCATAACGCTTAACGCATAACGCATAACGCATAACGCATAACGCATAACGCATAACGCATAACGCATAACGCATGACGCATAACGCATGACGCATAACGCGTAACGCATAACGTATAACGGATAACGCATAACGCATAACGCATAACGCATAACGAATAACGCATAACGCATAACCCATAACGCATAACGCATATTGCATAACGCTTAACGCATAACGCCTAACGCATAACGCGTAACGCATAATGCATAACGCATAACGCTTAACGCATAGCCCATAACGCATAACGCATAACGCATCGCGCATAACGCATAACGCATAACGCATAACGCATAACGCTTAACGCATAGCCCATAACGCATAACGCATAACGCATCGCGCATAACGCATAACGCATAACGCATAACGCATAACGCTTAACGCATAACGCATAACGCATAACGCATAACGCATAACGCATAACGCATAACGCATGACGCATAACGCTTAGCGCATAACGCATAACGCATAACGCATAACGCATAACGCATAACGCATAACGCATGACGCATAACGCATGACGCATAACGCGTAACGGATAACGCATAACGCATAACGCATAACGCATAACGAATAACGCATAACGCATAACGCATAACGCATAACGCTTAGCGCATAACGCATAACGCATAACGCATAACGCATAACGCATAACGCATGACGCATAACGCATGACGCATAACGCGTAACGCATAATGCATAACGCATAACGCTTAACGCATAGCCCATAACGCATAACGCATAACGCATCGCGCATAACGCATAACGGATAACGCATAACGCATAACGCATAACGCATAACGGATAACGCATAACGCATAACGCATAACGCATAACGCATAACGCATAACGCATAACGCATAACGCATAACGCTTAGCGCATAACGCATAACGCATAACGCATAACGCATAACGCATAACGCATGACGCATAACGCTTGACGCATAACGCGTAACGCATAATGCATAACGCATAACGCTTAACGCATAGCCCATAACGCATAACGCATAACGCATCGCGCATAACGCATAACGGATAACGCATAACGCATAACGCATAACGCATAACGGATAACGCATAACGCATAACGCATAACGCATAACGAATAACGCATAACGCATAACCCATAACGCATAACGCATATTGCATAACGCTTAACGCATAACGCCTAACGCATAACGCGTAACGCATAATGCATAACGCATAACGCTTAACGCATAGCCCATAACGCATAACGCATAACGCATCGCGCATAACGCATAACGGATAACGCATAACGCATAACGCATAACGCATAGCCCATAACGCATAACGCATAACGCATCGCGCATAACGCATAACGCATAACGCATAACGCATAACGCATAACGCATAACGCATAACGCATAACGCATAACGCATAACGCATAACGCATAACGCATAACGCATAACGCATAACGCATAACGCATAACGCATAACGCATAACGCATAACGCATAACGCATAACGCATAACGCATAACGCATAACGCATAACGCATAACGCATAACGCATAACGCATAACGCATAACGAATAACGCATAACGCATAACCCATAACGCATAACGCATAACGCATAACGCATAACGCATAACGGATAACGCAAGACGCATAACGCATAACGCATAACGCATAACGCATAACGCATAACGCATAACGCATAACGCATAACGCATAACGCATAACGCATAACGCATAACGCATAACGCATAACGCATAACGCATAACGCATAACGCATAACGCATAACGCATAACGCATAACGCAAGACGCATAACGCATAACGCATAACGCATAACGCATAACGCATAACGCATAACGCATAACGCATAACGCATAACGCATAACGCATAACGCATAACGCATAACGCATAACGCATAACGCATAACGCATAACGCATAACGCATAACGCATAACGCATAACGCATAACGCATAACGCATAACGCATAACGCATAACGCATAACGCATAACGCATAACGCATAACGCATAACGCATAACGCATAACGCATAACGCATAACGCATAACGCATAACGCATAACGCATAACGCATAACGCATAACGCATAACGCATAACGCATAACGCATAACGCATAACGCATAACGCATAACGCATAACGCATAACGCATAACGCATAACGCATAACGCATAACGCATAACGCATAACGCATAACGCATAACGCATAACGCATAACGCATAACGCATAACGCATAACGCATAACGCATAACGCATAACGCATAACGCATAACGCATAACGCATAACGCATAACGCATAACGCATAACGCATAACGCATAACGCATAACGCATAACGCATAACGCATAACGCATAACGCATGACGCATAACGCATAACGCATAACGCATAACGCATAACGCATAACGCATAACGCATAACGCATAACGCATAACGCATAACGCTTAGCGCATAACGCATAACGCATAACGCATAACGCATAACGCATAACGCATGACGCATAACGCATGACGCATAACGCGTAACGCATAACGCATAACGCATAACGCATAACGCATAACGCATAACGCATAACGCATAACGCATAACGCATAACGCATAACGCATAACGCATAACGCATAACGCATAACGCATAACGCATAACGCATAACGCATAACGCATAACGCATAACGCATAACGCATAACGCATAACGCATAACGCATAACGCATAACGCATAACGCATAACGCATAACGCATAACGCATAACGCATAACGCATAACGCATAACGCATAACGCATAACGCATAACGCATAACGCATAACGCATAACGCATAACGCATAACGCATAACGCATAACGCATAACGCATAACGCATAACGCATAACGCATAACGCATAACGCATAACGCATAACGCATAACGCATAACGCATAACGCATAACGCATAACGCATAACGCATAACGCATAACGCATAACGCATAACGCATAACGCATAACGCATAACGCATAACGCATAACGCATAACGCATAACGAATAACGCATAACGCATAACCCATAACGCATAACGCATAACGCATGACGCATAACGCATGACGCATAACGCATGACGCATAACGCATAACGCATAACGCATAACGCATAACGCATAACGCATAACGCATAACGCATAACGCATAACGCATAACGCATAACGCATAACGCATAACGCATAACGCATAACGCATAACGCTTAACGCATAACGCATAACGCATAACGCATAACGCATAACGCATAACGCATAACGCATAACGCATGACGCATAACGCATGACGCATAACGCGTAACGCATAACGTATAACGGATAACGCATAACGCATAACGCATAACGCATAACGAATAACGCATAACGCATAACCCATAACGCATAACGCATATTGCATAACGCTTAACGCATAACGCCTAACGCATAACGCGTAACGCATAATGCATAACGCATAACGCTTAACGCATAGCCCATAACGCATAACGCATAACGCATCGCGCATAACGCATAACGGATAACGCATAACGCATAACGCATAACGCATAACGCATAACGCATAACGGATAACGCATAACGCATAACGCATAACGCATAACGAATAACGCATAACGCATAACCCATAACGCATAACGCATAACGCATAACGCTTAACGCATAACGCATAACGCATAACGCATAACGCATAACGCATAACGCATAACGCATGACTCATAACGCATGACGCATAACGCGTAACGCATAATGCATAACGCATAACGCTTAACGCATAGCCCATAACGCATAACGCATAACGCATCGCGCATAACGCATAACGCATAACGCATAACGCATAACGCATAACGCATAACGCATAACGCATAACGCATAACGCATAACGCATAACGCATAACGCATAACGCATAACGAATAACGCATAACGCATAACGCATAACGCATAACGCATAACGCATAACGCATAACGCATAACGCATAACGCATAACGCATAACGCATAACGCATAACGCATAACGCATAACGCATAACGCATAATGCATAACGCATAACGCATAACGCATAACGCATGACGCATGACGCATAACGCATAACGCATAACGCATAACGCATAACGCATAACGCATAACGCATAACGCTTAACGCATAACGCATAACGCATAACGCATAACGCATAACGCATAACGCATAACGCATAACGCATGACGCATAACGCATGACGCATAACGCGTAACGCATAATGCATAACGCATAACGCATAACGCATAGCCCATAACGCATAACGCATAACGCATAACGGATAACGCATAACGCATAACGCATAACGCATAACGAAAAACGCATAACGCATAACCCATAACGCATAACGCATATTGCATAACGCTTAACGCATAACGCCTAACGCATAACGCGTAACGCATAATGCATAACGCATAACGCTTAACGCATAGCCCATAACGCATAACGCATAACGCATCGCGCATAACGCATAACGGATAACGCATAACGCATAACGAATAACGCATAACGCATAACGCATAACGCATAACGCATAACGCATAACGCATAACGCATAACGCATAACGCATAACGCATAACGCATAACGCATAACGCATAACGCATAATGCATAACGCATAACGCATAACGCATAACGCATGACGCATGACGCATAACGCATAACGCATAACGCATAACGCATAACGCATAACGCATAACGCATAACGCTTAACGCATAACGCATAACGCATAACGCATAACGCATAACGCATAACGCATAACGCATGACGCATAACGCATGACGCATAACGCGTAACGCATAATGCATAACGCATAACGCATAACGCATAGCCCATAACGCATAACGCATAACGCATAACGGATAACGCATAACGCATAACGCATAACGCATAACGAAAAACGCATAACGCATAACCCATAACGCATAACGCATATTGCATAACGCTTAACGCATAACGCCTAACGCATAACGCGTAACGCATAATGCATAACGCATAACGCTTAACGCATAGCCCATAACGCATAACGCATAACGCATCGCGCATAACGCATAACGGATAACGCATAACGCATAACGCATAACGGATAACGCATAACGCATAACGCATAACGCATAACGCATAACGAATAACGCATAACGCATAACCCATAACGCATAACGCATAACGCATAACGCATAACGCATAACGCATAACGCATAACGCATAACGGATAACGCAAGACGCATAACGCATAACGCATAACGCATAACGCATAACGCATAACGCATAACGCATAACGCATAACGCATAACGCATAACGCATAACGCATAACGCATAACGCATAACGCATAACGCATAACGCATAACGCATAACGCATAACGCATAACGCATAACGCATAACGCATAACGCATAACGCATAACGCATAACGCACAACGCATAACGCATAACGCATAACGCATAACGCATAACGCATAACGCATAACGCATAACGCATAACGCATAACGCATAACGCATAACGCATAACGCATAACGCATAACGCATAACGCATAACGCATAACGCATAACGGATAACGCATAACGCATAACGCATAACGGATAACGCATAACGCATAACGCATAACGCATAACGCATAACGCATTACGCATAACGGATAACGCATAACGGATAACGCATAACGCATAACGCATAACGCATTACGCAGAACGCATAACGCATAACGCATAACGCATAACGCATAACGCATAACGCATATCGCATTACGCATAACGCATAACGCATAACGGATAACGCATGACGCATAACGCATAACGCATAACGCATTACGCAGAACGCATAACGCATAACGCATAACGCATAACGCATAACGCATAACGCATAACGCATAACGCATAACGCATAACGCATAACGCATAACGCATAACGCATAACGCATAACGCATAACGCATAACGCATAACGCATAACGCATAACGCATAACGCATAACGCATAACGCATGACGCATGACGCATAACGCATAACGCATAACGCATAACGCATAACGCATAACGCATAACGCATAACGCATAACGCATAACGCATAACGCATAACGCATAACGCATAACGCATAACGCATAACGCATAACGCATAACGCATAACGCATAACGCATAACGCATAACGCATAACGCATAACGCATAACGCATAACGCATAACGCATAACGCATAACGCATAACGCATAACGCATAACGCATAACGCATAACGCATAACGCATAACGCATAACGCTTAACGCATAACGCATAACGCATAACGCATAACGCATAACGCATAACGCATAACGCATGACGCATAACGCATGACGCATAACGCGTAACGCATAATGCATAACGCATAACGCTTAACGCATAGCCCATAACGTATAACGAATAACGCATCGCGCATAACGCATAACGGATAACGCATAACGCATAACGCATAACGCATAACGGATAACGCATAACGCATAACGCATAACGCATAACGAATAACGCATAACGCATAACCCATAACGCATAACGCATATTGCATAACGCTTAACGCATAACGCATAACGCATAACGCATAACGCTTAACGCATAGCCCATAACGCATAACGCATAACGCATCGCGCATAACGCATAACGCATAACGCATAACGCATAACGCATAACGCATAACGGATAACGCAAGACGCATAACGCATAACGCATAACGCATAACGCATAACGCATAACGCATAACGCATAACGCATAACGCATAACGCATAACGCATAACGCATAACGCATAACGCATAACGCATAACGCATAACGCATAACGCATAACGCATAACGCATAACGCATAACGCATAACGCATAACGCATAACGCAAGACGCATAACGCATAACGCATAACGCATAACGCATAACGCATAACGCATAACGCATAACGCATAACGCATAACGCATAACGCATAACGCATAACGCATAACGCATAACGCATAACGCATAACGCATAACGCATAACGCATAACGCATAACGCATAACGCATAACGCATAACGCATAACGCATAACGCATAACGCATAACGCATAACGCATAACGCATAACGCATAACGCATAACGCATAACGCATAACGCATAACGCATAACGCATAACGCATAACGCATAACGCATAACGCATAACGCATAACGCATAACGCATAACGCATAACGCATAACGCATAACGCATAACGCATAACGCATAACGCATAACGCATAACGCATAACGCATAACGCATAACGCATAACGCATAACGCATAACGCATAACGCATAACGCATAACGCATAACGCATAACGCATAACGCATAACGCATAACGCATAACGCATAACGCATAACGCATAACGCATAACGCATAACGCATAACGCATAACGCATAACGCATAACGCATAACGCATAACGCATAACGCATAACGCATAACGCATAACGCATGACGCATAACGCATAACGCATAACGCATAACGCATAACGCATAACGCATAACGCATAACGCATAACGCATAACGCATAACGCTTAGCGCATAACGCATAACGCATAACGCATAACGCATAACGCATAACGCATGACGCATAACGCATGACGCATAACGCGTAACGCATAATGCATAACGCATAACGCTTAACGCATAGCCCATAACGCATAACGCATAACGCATCGCGCATAACGCATAACGGATAACGCATAACGCATAACGCATAACGCATAACGGATAACGCATAACGCATAACGCATAACGCATAACGAATAACGCATAACGCATAACCCATAACGCATAACGCATATTGCATAACGCTTAACGCATAACGCCTAACGCATAACGCGTAACGCATAATGCATAACGCATAACGCTTAACGCATAGCCCATAACGCATAACGCATAACGCATCGCGCATAACGCATAACGGATAACGCATAACGCATAACGCATAACGCATAACGCATAACGGATAACGCATAACGCATAACGCATAACGCATAACGAATAACGCATAACGCATAACCCATAACGCATAACGCATAACGCATAACGCATAACGCATAACGCATAACGCATAACGCATAACGCATAACGCATAACGCATAACGCATAACGCATAACGCATAACGCATAACGCATAACGCATAACGCATAACGCATAACGCATAACGCATAACGCATAACGCATAACGCATAACGCATAACGCATAACGCATAACGCATAACGCATAACGCATAACGCATAACGCATAACGCATAACGCATAACGCATAACGAATAACGCATAACGCATAACCCATAACGCATAACGCATAACGCATAACGCATAACGCATAACGCATAACGCATAACGGATAACGCAAGACGCATAACGCATAACGCATAACGCATAACGCATAACGCATAACGCATAACGCATAACGCATAACGCATAACGCATAACGCATAACGCATAACGCATAACGCATAACGCATAACGCATAACGCATAACGCATAACGCATAACGCATAACGCATAACGCATAACGCATAACGCATAACGCATAACGCATAACGCATAACGCATAACGCATAACGCATAACGCATAACGCATAACGCATAACGCATAACGCATAACGCATAACGCATAACGCATAACGCATAACGCATAACGCATAACGCATAACGCATAACGCATAACGCATAACGCATAACGCATAACGCATAACGCATAACGCATAACGCATAACGCATAACGCATAACGCATAACGCATAACGCATAACGCATAACGCATAACGCATAACGCATAACGCATAACGCATAACGCATAACGCATAACGCATAACGCATAACGCATAACGCATAACGCATAACGCATAACGCATAACGCATAACGCATAACGCATAACGCATAACGCATAACGCATAACGCATAACGCATAACGCATAACGCATAACGCATAACGCATAACGCATAACGCATAACGCATAACGCATAACGCATAACGAATAACGCATAACGCATAACCCATAACGCATAACGCATAACGCATGACGCATAACGCATGACGCATAACGCATGACGCATAACGCATAACGCATAACGCATAACGCATAACGCATAACGCATAACGCATAACGCATAACGCATAACGCATAACGCATAACGCATAACGCATAACGCATAACGCATAACGCATAACGCATAACGCTTAACGCATAACGCATAACGCATAACGCATAACGCATAACGCATAACGCATAACGCATAACGCATGACGCATAACGCATGACGCATAACGCGTAACGCATAACGTATAACGGATAACGCATAACGCATAACGCATAACGCATAACGAATAACGCATAACGCATAACCCATAACGCATAACGCATATTGCATAACGCTTAACGCATAACGCCTAACGCATAACGCGTAACGCATAATGCATAACGCATAACGCTTAACGCATAGCCCATAACGCATAACGCATAACGCATCGCGCATAACGCATAACGCATAACGCATAACGCATAACGCATAACGCTTAACGCATAGCCCATAACGCATAACGCATAACGCATCGCGCATAACGCATAACGCATAACGCATAACGCATAACGCTTAACGCATAACGCATAACGCATAACGCATAACGCATAACGCATAACGCATAACGCATGACGCATAACGCTTAGCGCATAACGCATAACGCATAACGCATAACGCATAACGCATAACGCATAACGCATGACGCATAACGCATGACGCATAACGCGTAACGGATAACGCATAACGCATAACGCATAACGCATAACGCATAACGCATAACGCATAACGCATAACGCATAACGCATAACGCATAACGCATAACGCATAACGCATAACGCATAACGCATAACGCATAACGCATAACGCATAACGCATAACGCATAACGCATAACGCATAACGCATAACGCATAACGCATAACGCATAACGCATAACGCATAACGCATAACGCATAACGCATAACGCATAACGCATAACGCATAACGCATAACGCATAACGCATAACGCATAACGCATAACGCATAACGCATAACGCATAACGCATAACGCATAACGCATAACGCATAACGCATAACGCATAACGCATAACGCATAACGCATAACGCATAACGCATAACGCATAACGAATAACGCATAACGCATAACCCATAACGCATAACGCATAACGCATGACGCATAACGCATGACGCATAACGCATGACGCATAACGCATAACGCATAACGCATAACGCATAACGCATAACGCATAACGCATAACGCATAACGCATAACGCATAACGCATAACGCATAACGCATAACGCATAACGCATAACGCATAACGCTTAACGCATAACGCATAACGCATAACGCATAACGCATAACGCATGACGCATAACGCATGACGCATAACGCGTAACGCATAACGTATAACGGATAACGCATAACGCATAACGCATAACGCATAACGAATAACGCATAACGCATAACCCATAACGCATAACGCATATTGCATAACGCTTAACGCATAACGCCTAACGCATAACGCGTAACGCATAATGCATAACGCATAACGCTTAACGCATAGCCCATAACGCATAACGCATAACGCATCGCGCATAACGCATAACGGATAACGCATAACGCATAACGCATAACGCTTAACGCATAGCCCATAACGCATAACGCATAACGCATCGCGCATAACGCATAACGCATAACGCATAACGCATAACGCTTAACGCATAACGCATAACGCATAACGCATAACGCATAACGCATAACGCATAACGCATGACGCATAACGCTTAGCGCATAACGCATAACGCATAACGCATAACGCATAACGCATAACGCATAACGCATGACGCATAACGCATGACGCATAACGCGTAACGGATAACGCATAACGCATAACGCATAACGCATAACGAATAACGCATAACGCATAACGCATAACGCATAACGCTTAGCGCATAACGCATAACGCATAACGCATAACGCATAACGCATAACGCATAACGCATGACGCATAACGCGTAACGCATAATGCATAACGCATAACGCTTAACGCATAGCCCATAACGCATAACGCATAACGCATCGCGCATAACGCATAACGGATAACGCATAACGCATAACGCATAACGCATAACGGATAACGCATAACGCATAACGCATAACGCATAACGCATAACGCATAACGCATAACGCATAACGCATAACGCTTAGCGCATAACGCATAACGCATAACGCATAACGCATAACGCATAACGCATGACGCATAACGCTTGACGCATAACGCGTAACGCATAATGCATAACGCATAACGCTTAACGCATAGCCCATAACGCATAACGCATAACGCATCGCGCATAACGCATAACGGATAACGCATAACGCATAACGCATAACGCATAACGGATAACGCATAACGCATAACGCATAACGCATAACGAATAACGCATAACGCATAACCCATAACGCATAACGCATATTGCATAACGCTTAACGCATAACGCCTAACGCATAACGCGTAACGCATAATGCATAACGCATAACGCTTAACGCATAGCCCATAACGCATAACGCATAACGCATCGCGCATAACGCATAACGGATAACGCATAACGCATAACGCATAACGCATAGCCCATAACGCATAACGCATAACGCATCGCGCATAACGCATAACGCATAACGCATAACGCATAACGCATAACGCATAACGCATAACGCATAACGCATAACGCATAACGCATAACGCATAACGCATAACGCATAACGCATAACGCATAACGCATAACGCATAACGCATAACGCATAACGCATAACGCATAACGCATAACGCATAACGCATAACGCATAACGCATAACGCATAACGCATAACGCATAACGCATAACGCATAACGAATAACGCATAACGCATAACCCATAACGCATAACGCATAACGCATAACGCATAACGCATAACGCATAACGGATAACGCAAGACGCATAACGCATAACGCATAACGCATAACGCATAACGCATAACGCATAACGCATAACGCATAACGCATAACGCATAACGCATAACGCATAACGCATAACGCATAACGCATAACGCATAACGCATAACGCATAACGCATAACGCATAACGCATAACGCATAACGCATAACGCATAACGCATAACGCAAGACGCATAACGCATAACGCATAACGCATAACGCATAACGCATAACGCATAACGCATAACGCATAACGCATAACGCATAACGCATAACGCATAACGCATAACGCATAACGCATAACGCATAACGCATAACGCATAACGCATAACGCATAACGCATAACGCATAACGCATAACGCATAACGCATAACGCATAACGCATAACGCATAACGCATAACGCATAACGCATAACGCATAACGCATAACGCATAACGCATAACGCATAACGCATAACGCATAACGCATAACGCATAACGCATAACGCATAACGCATAACGCATAACGCATAACGCATAACGCATAACGCTTAACGCATAACGCATAACGCATAACGCATAACGCATAACGCATAACGCATAACGCATGACTCATAACGCATGACGCATAACGCGTAACGCATAATGCATAACGCATAACGCTTAACGCATAGCCCATAACGCATAACGCATAACGCATCGCGCATAACGCATAACGCATAACGCATAACGCATAACGCATAACGCATAACGCATAACGCATAACGCATAACGCATAACGCATAACGCATAACGCATAACGCATAACGCATAACGCATAACGCATAACGCATAACGCATAACGCATAACGCATAACGCATAACGCATAACGCATAACGCATAACGCATAACGCATAACGCATAACGCATAACGCATAACGCATAACGCATAACGCATAACGCATAACGCATAACGCATAACGCATAACGCATAACGCATAACGCATAACGCATGACGCATAACGCATAACGCATAACGCGTAACGCGTAAAGCTTAACGCATAACGCATAACGCATAACGCATAACGCATAACGCATAACGCATAACGCATAACGCATAACGCATAACGCATAACGCATAACGCATAACGCATAACGCATAACGCATAACGCTTAACGCATCGCGCATAACGCATAACGCATAACGCATAACGCATAACGCATAACGCATAACGCATAACGCATAACGCATAACGCATAACGCATGACGCTTAACGCATAACGCATATCGCATAACGCATAACGCATAACGCATAACGCATAACGCATAACGCATAACGCATAACGCATAACGCATAACGCATAACGCATAACGCATAACGCATAACGCATAACGCATAACGCATAACGCTTAACGCATCGCGCATAACGCATAACGGATAACGCCTAACCCATAACGCTTAACGCATAACGCATAACGCATAACGCATAACGCATAACGGATAACGCATAACGCATAACGCATAACGGATAACGCATAACGCATAACGCATAACGCATAACGCATAACGAATAACGCATAACGCATAACGCATAACGCATAACGCATAACGCATAACGCATAACGCATAACGCATAACGCATAACGCATAACGCATAACGCATAACGCATAACGCATAACGCATAATGCATAACGCATAACGCATAACGCATAACGCATGACGCATGACGCATAACGCATAACGCATAACGCATAACGCATAACGCATAACGCATAACGCATAACGCATAACGCATAACGCATAACGCATAACGCATAACGCATAACGCATAACGCATAACGCATAACGCATAACGCATAACGCATAATGCATAACGCATAACGCATAACGCATAACGCATGACGCATGACGCATAACGCATAACGCATAACGCATAACGCATAACGCATAACGCATAACGCATAACGCTTAACGCATAACGCATAACGCATAACGCATAACGCATAACGCATAACGCATAACGCATGACGCATAACGCATGACGCATAACGCGTAACGCATAATGCATAACGCATAACGCATAACGCATAGCCCATAACGCATAACGCATAACGCATAACGGATAACGCATAACGCATAACGCATAACGCATAACGAAAAACGCATAACGCATAACCCATAACGCATAACGCATATTGCATAACGCTTAACGCATAACGCCTAACGCATAACGCGTAACGCATAATGCATAACGCATAACGCTTAACGCATAGCCCATAACGCATAACGCATAACGCATCGCGCATAACGCATAACGGATAACGCATAACGCATAACGCATAACGGATAACGCATAACGCATAACGCATAACGCATAACGCATAACGAATAACGCATAACGCATAACCCATAACGCATAACGCATAACGCATAACGCATAACGCATAACGCATAACGCATAACGCATAACGGATAACGCAAGACGCATAACGCATAACGCATAACGCATAACGCATAACGCATAACGCATAACGCATAACGCATAACGCATAACGCATAACGCATAACGCATAACGCATAACGCATAACGCATAACGCATAACGCATAACGCATAACGCATAACGCATAACGCATAACGCATAACGCATAACGCATAACGCATAACGCATAACGCATAACGCACAACGCATAACGCATAACGCATAACGCATAACGCATAACGCATAACGCATAACGCATAACGCATAACGCATAACGCATAACGCATAACGCATAACGCATAACGCATAACGCATAACGCATAACGCATAACGCATAACGGATAACGCATAACGCATAACGCATAACGGATAACGCATAACGCATAACGCATAACGCATAACGCATAACGCATTACGCATAACGGATAACGCATAACGGATAACGCATAACGCATAACGCATAACGCATTACGCAGAACGCATAACGCATAACGCATAACGCATAACGCATAACGCATAACGCATATCGCATTACGCATAACGCATAACGCATAACGGATAACGCATGACGCATAACGCATAACGCATAACGCATTACGCAGAACGCATAACGCATAACGCATAACGCATAACGCATAACGCATAACGCATAACGCATAACGCATAACGCATAACGCATAACGCATAACGCATAACGCATAACGCATAACGCATAACGCATAACGCATAACGCATAACGCATAACGCATAACGCATAACGCATAACGCATGACGCATGACGCATAACGCATAACGCATAACGCATAACGCATAACGCATAACGCATAACGCATAACGCATAACGCATAACGCATAACGCATAACGCATAACGCATAACGCATAACGCATAACGCATAACGCATAACGCATAACGCATAACGCATAACGCATAACGCATAACGCATAACGCATAACGCATAACGCATAACGCATAACGCATAACGCATAACGCATAACGCATAACGCATAACGCATAACGCATAACGCTTAACGCATAACGCATAACGCATAACGCATAACGCATAACGCATAACGCATAACGCATGACGCATAACGCATGACGCATAACGCGTAACGCATAATGCATAACGCATAACGCTTAACGCATAGCCCATAACGTATAACGAATAACGCATCGCGCATAACGCATAACGGATAACGCATAACGCATAACGCATAACGCATAACGGATAACGCATAACGCATAACGCATAACGCATAACGAATAACGCATAACGCATAACCCATAACGCATAACGCATATTGCATAACGCTTAACGCATAACGCATAACGCATAACGCATAACGCTTAACGCATAGCCCATAACGCATAACGCATAACGCATCGCGCATAACGCATAACGCATAACGCATAACGCATAACGCATGACGCATAACGCATGACGCATAACGCGTAACGCATAATGCATAACGCATAACGCTTAACGCATAGCCCATAACGCATAACGCATAACGCATCGCGCATAACGCATAACGGATAACGCATAACGCATAACGCATAACGCATAACGGATAACGCATAACGCATAACGCATAACGCATAACGAATAACGCATAACGCATAACCCATAACGCATAACGCATATTGCATAACGCTTAACGCATAACGCCTAACGCATAACGCGTAACGCATAATGTATAACGCATAACGCTTAACGCATAGCCCATAACGCATAACGCATAACGCATCGCGCATAACGCATAACGGATAACGCATAACGCATAACGCATAACGCATAACGCATAACGGATAACGCATAACGCATAACGCATAACGCATAACGAATAACGCATAACGCATAACCCATAACGCATAACGCATAACGCATAACGCATAACGCATAACGCATAACGGATAACGCAAGACGCATAACGCATAACGCATAACGCATAACGCATAACGCATAACGCATAACGCATAACGCATAACGCATAACGCATAACGCATAACGCATAACGCATAACGCATAACGCATAACGCATAACGCATAACGCATAACGCATAACGCATAACGCATAACGCATAACGCATAACGCATAACGCATAACGCATAACGCATAACGCATAACGCATAACGCATAACGCATAACGCATAACGCATAACGCATAACGCATAACGCTTAACGCATAACGCATAACGCATAACGCATAACGCATAACGCATAACGCATAACGCATAACGCATGACGCATAACGCATGACGCATAACGCGTAACGCATAATGCATAACGCATAACGCTTAACGCATAGCCCATAACGCATAACGCATAACGCATCGCGCATAACGCATAACGGATAACGCATAACGCATAACGCATAACGCATAACGGATAACGCATAACGCATAACGCATAACGCATAACGAATAACGCATAACGCATAACCCATAACGCATAACGCATATTGCATAACGCTTAACGCATAACGCATAACGCATAACGCTTAACGCATAGCCCATAACGCATAACGCATAACGCATCGCGCATAACGCATAACGCATAACGCATAACGCATAACGCATGACGCATAACGCATGACGCATAACGCGTAACGCATAATGCATAACGCATAACGCTTAACGCATAGCCCATAACGCATAACGGATAACGCATAACGCATAACGCATAACGCATAACGCATAACGGATAACGCATAACGCATAACGCATAACGCATAACGAATAACGCATAACGCATAACCCATAACGCATAACGCATATTGCATAACGCTTAACGCATAACGCCTAACGCATAACGCGTAACGCATAATGCATAACGCATAACGCTTAACGCATAGCCCATAACGCATAACGCATAACGCATCGCGCATAACGCATAACGGATAACGCATAACGCATAACGCATAACGCATAACGCATAACGGATAACGCATAACGCATAACGCATAACGCATAACGAATAACGCATAACGCATAACCCATAACGCATAACGCATAACGCATAACGCATAACGCATAACGCATAACGGATAACGCATAACCCATAACGCATAACGCATAACGCATAACGCATAACGCATAACGCATAACGCATAACGCATAACGCATAACGCATAACGCATAACGCATAACGCATAACGCATAACGCATAACGCATAACGCATAACGCATAACGCATAACGCATAACGCATAACGCATAACGCATAACGCATAACGCATAACGCATAACGCATAACGCATAACGCATAACGCATAACGCATAACGCATAACGCATAACGCATGACGCATAACGCATAACGCATAACGCATAACGCATAACGCATAACGCATAACGCATAACGCATAACGCATAACGCATAACGCATAACGCATAACGCATAACGCATAACGCATAACGCATAACGCATAACGCATAACGCATATCGCATTACGCATAACGCATAACGCATAACGGATAACGCATGACGCATAACGCATAACGCATTACGCAGAACGCATAACGCAAAACGCATAACGCATAACGCATAACGCATAACGCATAACGCATAACGCATAACGCATAACGCATAACGAATAACGCATAACGCATAATGCATAACGGATAACGCATAACGCATAACGCATAACGCATAACGCATAACGCATAACGCATAACGCATAACGCATAACGGATAACGCATAACGCATAACGCATAACGCATAACGCATAACGCATAACGCATAACGCATAACGCATCGCGCATAACGCATAACGGATAACGCCTAACCCATAACGCTTAACGCATAACGCATAACGCATAACGCATAACGCATAACGCATAACGCATAACGCATAACGCATAACGCATAACGCATAACGCATAACGCATAACGCATAACGGATAACGCATAACGCATAACGCATAACGGATAACGCATAACGCATAACGCATAACGCATAACGCATAACGCATAACGCATAACGGATAACGCATAACGGATAACGCATAACGCATAACGCATAACGCATAACGGATAACGCATAACGGATAACGCATGACGCATAACGCATAACGCATAACGCATTACGCAGAACGCATAACGCATAACGCATAACGCATAACGCATAACGCATAACGCATAACGCATAACGCATAACGCATAACGCATAACGCATAACGCATAACGCATAACGCATAACGCATAACGCATAACGCATAACGCATAACGCATAACGCATAACGCATAACGCATAACGCATAACGCATAACGCATAACGCATAACGCATAACGCATAACGCATAACGCATAACGCATAACGCATAACGCATAACGCATAACGCATAACGCATAACGCATAACGCATAACGCATAACGCATAACGCATAACGCATAACGCATAACGCATAACGCATAACGCATAACGCATATCGCATAACGCATAACGCATAACGCATAACGCATAACGCATAACGCATAACGCATAACGCATAACGCTTAACGCATAACCTCCTAACGCATAACGAATAACGCATAACGCATAACGCATAACGCATAACGCATAACGCATAACGCATAACGCATAACGCATAACGCATAACGCATAACGCATAACGCATAACGCATAACGCATAACGCATAACGCATAACGCATAACGCATAACGCATAACGCATAACGCATAACGCATAACGCATAACGCATAACGCATAACGCATAACGCATAACGCATAACGCATAACGCATAACGCATAACGCATAACGCATAACGCATAACGCATAACGCATAACGCATAACGCATAACGCATAACGCATAACGCATAACGCATAACGCATAACGCATAACGCATAACGCATAACGCATAACGCATAACGCATAACGCATAACGCATAACGCATAACGCATAACGCATAACGCATAACGCATAACGCATAACGCATAACGCATAACGCATAACGCATAACGCATAACGCATAACGCATAACGCATAACGCATAACGCATAACGCATAACGCATAACGCATAACGCATAACGCATAACGCATAACGCATAACGCATAACGCATAACGCATAACGCATAACGCATAACGCATAACGCATAACGCATAACGCATAACGCATAACGCATAACGCATAACGCATAACGCATAACGCATAACGCATAACGCATAACGCATAACGCATAACGCATAACGCATAACGCATAACGCATAACGGATAAAGCATAACGCATAACGCATAACGCATAACGCATAACGCATAACGCATAACGCATAACGCATAACGCATAACGCATAACGCATAACGCATAACGCATAACGCATAACGCATAACGCATAACGCATAACGCATAACGCATAACGCATAACGCATAACGCATAACGCATAACGCATAACGCATAACGCATAACGCATGACGCATGACGCATAACGCATAACGCATAACGCATAACGCATAACGAATAACGCATAACGCATAACGCATAACGGATAACGCATAACGCATAACGCATAACGCATAACGCATAACGCATAACGCATAACGGATAACGCATAACGCATAACGCATAACGCATAACGCATAACGCATAACGCATAACGCATAACGCATAACGCATAACGCATAACGCATAACGCATAACGCATAACGGATAACGCATAACGCATAACGCATAACGGATAACGCATAACGCATAACGCATAACGCATAACGCATAACGCATAACGCATAACGGATAACGCATAACGGATAACGCATGACGCATAACGCATAACGCATAACGCATTACGCATAACGCATAACGCATAACGCATAACGCATAACGCATAACGCATAACGCATAACGCATAACGCATAACGCATAACGAATAACGCATAACGCATAACGCATAACGGATAACGCATAACGCATAACGCATAACGCATAACGCATAACGCATAACGCATAACGGATAACGCATAACGCATAACGCATAACGCATAACGCATAACGCATAACGCATAACGCATAACGCATAACGCATAACGCATAACGGATAACGCATAACGGATAACGCATAACGCATAACGCATAACGCATAACGCAAACCGCATAACGCATAACGCATAACGCATAACGCATAACGCATAACGCATAACGCATGACGCATGACGCATAACGCATAACGCATAACGCATAACGCATAACGCATAACGCATAACGCATAACGCATAACGCATAACGCATAACGCATAACGCATAACGCATAACGCATAACGCATAACGCATAACGCATAACGCATAACGCATAACGCATAACGCATAACGCATAACGCATAACGCATAACGCATAACGCATAACGCATAACGCATAACGCATAACGCATAACGCATAACGAATAACGCATAACGCATAACGCATAACGGATAACGCATAACGCATAACGCATAACGCATAACGCATAACGCATAACGCATAACGGATAACGCATAACGCATAACGCATAACGCATAACGCATAACGCATAACGCATAACGCATAACGCATAACGCATAACGGATAACGCATAACGGATAACGCATAACGCATAACGCATAACGCATAACGCAAACCGCATAACGCATAACGCATAACGCATAACGCATAACGCATAACGCATAACGCATGACGCATGACGCATAACGCATAACGCATAACGCATAACGCATAACGCATAACGCATAACGCATAACGCATAACGCATAACGCATAACGCATAACGCATAACGCATAACGCATAACGCATAACGCATAACGCATAACGCATAACGCATAACGCATAACGCATAACGCATAACGCATAACGCATAACGCATAACGCATAACGCATAACGCATAACGCATAACGCATAACGCATAACGCATAACGCATAACGCATAACGCATAACGCATAACGCATAACGCATAACGCATAACGCATAACGCATAACGCATAACGCATAACGCATAACGCTTAACGCATAACGCATAACGCATAACGCATAACGCATAACGGATAACGCATGACGCATAACGCATAACGCATAACGCATTACGCATAACGCATAACGCATAACGCATAACGCATAACGCATAACGCATAACGCATAACGCATAACGCATAACGCATAACGCATAACGGATAACGCATGACGCATAACGCATAACGCATAACGCATTACGCATAACGCATAACGCATAACGCATAACGCATAACGCATGACGCATGACGCATAACGCATAACGCATAACGCTTAACGCATAGCCCATAACGCATAACGCATAACGCATAACGCATAACGCATAACGGATAACGCATAACGCATAACGCATAACGCATAACGAATAACGCATAACGCATAACCCATAACGCATAACGCATAACGCATAACGCATAACGCATAACGCATAACGCATAACGGATAAAGCATAACGCATAACGCATAACGCATAACGCATAACGCATAACGCATAACGCATAACGCATAACGCATAACGCATAACGCATAACGCATAACGCATAACGCATAACGCATAACGCATAACGCATAACGCATAACGCATAACGCATAACGCATAACGCATAACGCATAACGCATAACGCATGACGCATGACGCATAACGCATAACGCATAACGCATAACGCATAACGCATAACGCATAACGCATAACGCATAACGGATAACGCATAACGGATAACGCATAACGCATGACGCATAACGCATAACGCATAACGCATAACGCATAACGCATAACGCATAACGCATAACGCATAACGCATGACGCATAACGCATAACGCATAACGCATAACGCATAACGCATAACGCATAACGCATAACGCATAACGCATAACGCATAACGGATAACGCATAACGGATAACGCATAACGCATGACGCATAACGCATAACGCATAACGCATAACGCATAACGCATAACGCATAACGCATAACGCATAACGCATAACGCATAACGCATAACGCATAACGCATAACGCATAACGCATAACGCATAACGCATAACGCATAACGCATAACGCATAACGCATAACGCATAACGCATAACGCATAACGCATAACGCATAACGCATAACGCATAACGCATAACGCATAACGCATAACGCATAACGAATAACGCATAACGCATAACGCATAACGGATAACGCATAACGCATAACGCATAACGCATAACGCATAACGCATAACGCATAACGGATAACGCATAACGCATAACGCATAACGCATAACGCATAACGCATAACGCATAACGCATAACGCATAACGCATAACGCATAACGCATAACGCATAACGCATAACGGATAACGCATAACGCATAACGCATAACGGATAACGCATAACGCATAACGCATAACGCATAACGCATAACGCATAACGCATAACGGATAACGCATAACGGATAACGCATGACGCATAACGCATAACGCATAACGCATTACGCATAACGCATAACGCATAACGCATAACGCATAACGCATAACGCATAACGCATAACGCATAACGCATAACGCATAACGAATAACGCATAACGCATAACGCATAACGGATAACGCATAACGCATAACGCATAACGCATAACGCATAACGCATAACGCATAACGCATAACGGATAACGCATAACGCATAACGCATAACGCATAACGCATAACGCATAACGCATAACGCATAACGCATAACGCATAACGCATAACGGATAACGCATAACGGATAACGCATAACGCATAACGCATAACGCATAACGCAAACCGCATAACGCATAACGCATAACGCATAACGCATAACGCATAACGCATAACGCATGACGCATGACGCATAACGCATAACGCATAACGCATAACGCATAACGCATAACGCATAACGCATAACGCATAACGCATAACGCATAACGCATAACGCATAACGCATAACGCATAACGCATAACGCATAACGCATAACGCATAACGCATAACGCATAACGCATAACGCATAACGCATAACGCATAACGCATAACGCATAACGCATAACGCATAACGCATAACGCATAACGAATAACGCATAACGCATAACGCATAACGGATAACGCATAACGCATAACGCATAACGCATAACGCATAACGCATAACGCATAACGGATAACGCATAACGCATAACGCATAACGCATAACGCATAACGCATAACGCATAACGCATAACGCATAACGCATAACGCATAACGGATAACGCATAACGGATAACGCATAACGCATAACGCATAACGCATAACGCAAACCGCATAACGCATAACGCATAACGCATAACGCATAACGCATAACGCATAACGCATGACGCATGACGCATAACGCATAACGCATAACGCATAACGCATAACGCATAACGCATAACGCATAACGCATAACGCATAACGCATAACGCATAACGCATAACGCATAACGCATAACGCATAACGCATAACGCATAACGCATAACGCATAACGCATAACGCATAACGCATAACGCATAACGCATAACGCATAACGCATAACGCATAACGCATAACGCATAACGCATAACGCATAACGCATAACGCATAACGCATAACGCATAACGCATAACGCATAACGCATAACGCTTAACGCATAACGCATAACGCATAACGCATAACGCATAACGGATAACGCATGACGCATAACGCATAACGCATAACGCATTACGCATAACGCATAACGCATAACGCATAACGCATAACGCATAACGCATAACGCATAACGCATAACGCATAACGCATAACGCATAACGCATAACGCATAACGCATCGCGCATAACGCATAACGGATAACGCATAACGCATAACGCATAACGCATAACGGATAACGCATAACGCATAACGCATAACGCATAACGAATAACGCATAACGCATAACCCATAACGCATAACGCATAACGCATAACGCTTAACGCATAACGCCTAACGCATAACGCGTAACGCATAACGCATAACGCTTAACGCATAGCCCATAACGCATAACGCATAACGCATAACGCATAACGCATAACGGATAACGCATAACGCATAACGCATAACGCATAACGAATAACGCATAACGCATAACCCATAACGCATAACGCATAACGCATAACGCATAACGCATAACGCATAACGCATAACGGATAAAGCATAACGCATAACGCATAACGCATAACGCATAACGCATAACGCATAACGCATAACGCATAACGCATAACGCATAACGCATAACGCATAACGCATAACGCATAACGCATAACGCATAACGCATAACGCATAACGCATAACGCATAACGCATAACGCATAACGCATAACGCATAACGCATAACGCATAACGCATGACGCATGACGCATAACGCATAACGCATAACGCATAACGCATAACGCATAACGCATAACGCATAACGCATAACGGATAACGCATAACGGATAACGCATAACGCATGACGCATAACGCATAACGCATAACGCATAACGCATAACGCATAACGCATAACGCATAACGCATAACGCATAACGCATAACGCATAACGCATAACGCATAACGCATAACGCATAACGCATAACGCATAACGCATAACGCATAACGCATAACGCATAACGCATAACGCATAACGCATAACGCATAACGCATAACGAATAACGCATAACGCATAACGCATAACGGATAACGCATAACGCATAACGCATAACGCATAACGCATAACGCATAACGCATAACGCATAACGGATAACGCATAACGCATAACGCATAACGCATAACGCATAACGCATAACGCATAACGCATAACGCATAACGCATAACGCATAACGCATAACGCATAACGCATAACGGATAACGCATAACGCATAACGCATAACGGATAACGCATAACGCATAACGCATAACGCATAACGCATAACGCATAACGGATAACGCATAACGGATAACGCATGACGCATAACGCATAACGCATAAAGCATAACGCATAACGCATAACGCATAACGCATAACGCATAACGCATAACGCATAACGCATAACGCATAATGCATAACGCACAACGCATAACGCATAACGCATAACGCATAACGCATAACGCATAACGCATAACACATAACGCATAACACATAACGCATAACGCATAACGCATAACGCTTAACGCATAACGCCTAACGCATAACGCGTAACTCATAATGCATAACGCATAACGCATAACCCATAACGCATAACGCATAACGCATAACGCATAACGCATAACGCATAACGCATAACGCATAACGCATAACGCATAACGCATAACGCATAACGCATAACGCATAACGCATAACGCATAACGCATAACGGATAACGCATAACGCTTAACGCATAACGCATTACGCATAACGCATAACGCATAATGCATAACGCATAACGCTTAACGCATAGCTCATAACGCATAACGCATAACGCATAACGCATAACGCATAACGCATAACGCATAACGCATAACGCATAACGCATAACGCATAACGCATAACGCATAACGCATAACGAATTACGCATAACGCATATCGCATAACGCATAACGCTTAACGCATAACGCTTAACGCATAACGCATTACGCATAACGCATAACGCATAACGCTTAACGCATAAAGCATAACGCATAACGCATAACGCATAACGCATAACGCATAACGCATAACGCATAACGCATAACGCATAACGCATAACGCATAACGAATTACGCATAACGCATATCGCATAACGCATAACGCTTAACGCATAACGCTTAACGCATAACGCATTACGCATAACGCATAACGCATAACGCATAACGCATAACGCATAACGCATAACGCATAACGCATAACGCATAACGCATAACGCATAACGCATAACGCATAACGCATAACGCATAACGCATCGCGCATAACGCATAACGCATAACGCATAACGCATAACGCATAACGCATAACGCTTAACGCATAACGCCTAACGCATAACGGGTAACGCATAATGCATAACGCATAACGCATAACCCATAACGCATAACGCATAACGCATAACGCATAACGGATAACGCAAGACGCATAACGCATAACGCATAAAGCATAACGCATAACGCATAACGCATAACGCATAACGCTTAACGCATAACGCATTACGCATAACGCATAACGCATAATGCATAACGCATAACGCTTAACGCATAGCTCATAACGCATAACGCATAACGCATAACGCATAACCCATAACCCATAACGCATAACGCATAACGCATAACGCATAACGCTTAACGCATAACGCATAACGGATAACGCATAACGGATAACGCATAACGCATAACACATAACGCATAACGCATAACGCATAACGGATAACGCATAACGCATAACGCATAACGCATAACGGATAACGCATAACGCATAACGCATAACGCATAACGCATAACGCATAACGCATAACGCATAATGCATAACGCATAACGCATAACGCATAACGGATAACGCATAACGGATAACGCATAACGCATAACGCATAACGCATAACGCATAACGCATAACGCATAACGCATAACGCATAACGCATAACGCATAACGCATAACGCTTAACGCATAACGCATTACGCATAACGCATAACGCATAATGCATAACGCATAACGCTTAACGCATAGCTCATAACGCATAACGCATAACGCATAACGCATAACCCATAACCCATAACGCATAACGCATAACGCATAACGCATAACGCATAACGCTTAACGCATAACGCATAACGGATAACGCATAACGGATAACGCATAACGCATAACACATAACGCATAACGCATAACGCTTAACGCATAACGCATAACGCATAACGCATTACGCATAACGCATAACGCATAATGCATAACGCATAACGCTTAACGCATAGCTCATAACGCATAACGCATAACGCATAACGCATAACGCATAACCCATAACCCATAACGCATAACGCATAACGCATAACGCATAACGCATAACGCTTAACGCATAACGCATAACGGATAACGCATAACGGATAACGCATAACGCATAACACATAACGCATAACGCATAACGCATAACGCATAACGCATAACGCATAACGCATAACGCATAACGCATAACGCATAACGCATAACGCATAACGCATAACGGATAACGCATAACGCTTAACGCATAACGCATTACGCATAACGCATAACGCATAATGCATAACGCATAACGCTTAACGCATAGCTCATAACGCATAACGCATAACGCATAACGCATAACGCATAACGCATAACGCATAACGCATAACGCATAACGCATAACGCATAACGCATAACGCATAACGCATAACGAATTACGCATAACGCATATCGCATAACGCATAACGCTTAACGCATAACGCTTAACGCATAACGCATTACGCATAACGCATAACGCATAACGCATAACGCATAAAGCATAACGCATAACGCATAACGCATAACGCATAACGCATAACGCATAACGCATAACGCATAACGCATAACGCATAACGCATAACGAATTACGCATAACGCATATCGCATAACGCATAACGCTTAACGCATAACGCTTAACGCATAACGCATTACGCATAACGCATAACGCATAACGCATAACGCATAACGCATAACGCATAACGCATAACGCATAACGCATAACGCATAACGCATAACGCATAACGCATAACGCATAACGCATAACGCATAACGCATAACGCATAACGCATAACGCATAACGCATCGCGCATAACGCATAACGCATAACGCATAACGCATAACGCATAACGCATAACGCTTAACGCATAACGCCTAACGCATAACGGGTAACGCATAATGCATAACGCATAACGCATAACCCATAACGCATAACGCATAACGCATAACGCATAACGGATAACGCAAGACGCATAACGCATAACGCATAAAGCATAACGCATAACGCATAACGCATAACGCATAACGCTTAACGCATAACGCATTACGCATAACGCATAACGCATAATGCATAACGCATAACGCTTAACGCATAGCTCATAACGCATAACGCATAACGCATAACGCATAACCCATAACCCATAACGCATAACGCATAACGCATAACGCATAACGCTTAACGCATAACGCATAACGGATAACGCATAACGGATAACGCATAACGCATAACACATAACGCATAACGCATAACGCATAACGGATAACGCATAACGCATAACGCATAACGCATAACGGATAACGCATAACGCATAACGCATAACGCATAACGCATAACGCATAACGCATAACGCATAATGCATAACGCATAACGCATAACGCATAACGGATAACGCATAACGGATAACGCATAACGCATAACGCATAACGCATAACGCATAACGCATAACGCATAACGCATAACGCATAACGCATAACGCATAACGCATAACGCTTAACGCATAACGCATTACGCATAACGCATAACGCATAATGCATAACGCATAACGCTTAACGCATAGCTCATAACGCATAACGCATAACGCATAACGCATAACCCATAACCCATAACGCATAACGCATAACGCATAACGCATAACGCATAACGCTTAACGCATAACGCATAACGGATAACGCATAACGGATAACGCATAACGCATAACACATAACGCATAACGCATAACGCTTAACGCATAACGCATAACGCATAACGCATAACGCATAACGCATAACGCATAACGCATAACGCTTAACGCATAACGCATTACGCATAACGCATAACGCATAATGCATAACGCATAACGCTTAACGCATAGCTCATAACGCATAACGCATAACGCATAACGCATAACCCATAACCCATAACGCATAACGCATAACGCATAACGCATAACGCATAACGCTTAACGCATAACGCATAACGGATAACGCATAACGGATAACGCATAACGCATAACACATAACGCATAACGCATAACGCATAACGCATAACGCATAACGCATAACGCATAACGCATAACGCATAACGCATAACGCATAACGCATAACGCATAACGCATAACGCATAACGCATAACGCATAACGCATAACGCATAACGCATAACGCATAACGCATAACGCATAACGCATAACGCATAACGCATAACGCATAACGCATAACGCATAACGCATAACGCATAACGCATAACGCATAACGCATAACGCATAACGCATAACGCATAACGCATAACGCATAACGCATAACGCATAACGCATAACGCATAACGCATAACGCATAACGCATAACGCATAACGCATAACGCATAACGCATAACGCATAACGCATAACGCATAACGCATAACGCATAACGCATAACGCATAACGCATAACGCATAACGCATAACGCATAACGCATAACGCATAACGCATAACGCATAACGCATAACGCATAACGCATAACGCATAACGCATAACGCATAACGCATAACGCATAACGCATAACGCATAACGCATAACGCATAACGCATAACGCATAACGCATAACGCATAACGCATAACGCATAACGCATAACGCATAACGCATAACGCATAACGCATAACGCATAACGCATAACGCATAACGCATAACGCATAACGCATAACGCATAACGCATAACGCATAACGCATAACGCATAACGCATAACGCATAACGCATAACGCATAACGCATAACGCATAACGCATAACGCATAACGCATAACGCATAACGCATAACGCATAACGCATAACGCATAACGCATAACGCTTAACGCATAACGCATAACGCATAACGCATAACGCATAACGCATAACGCATAACGCATAACGCATAACGCTTAACGCATAACGCATTACGCATAACGCATAACGCATAATGCATAACGCATAACGCTTAACGCATAGCTCATAACGCATAACGCATAACGCATAACGCATAACCCATAACCCATAACGCATAACGCATAACGCATAACGCATAACGCATAACGCTTAACGCATAACGCATAACGGATAACGCATAACGGATAACGCATAACGCATAACGCATAACGCATAACGCATAACGCATAACGCATAACGCATAACGCATAACGCATAACGCATAACGCATAACGCATAACGCATAACGCATAACGCATAACGCATAACGCATAACGCATAACGCATAACGCATAACGCATAACGCATAACGCATAACGCATAACGCATAACGCATAACGCATAACGCATAACGCATAACGCATAACGCATAACGCATAACGCATAACGCATAACGCATAACGCATAACGCATAACGCATAACGCATAACGCATAACGCATAACGCATAACGCATAACGCATAACGCATAACGCATAACGCATAACGCATAACGCATAACGCATAACGCATAACGCATAACGCATAACGCATAACGCATAACGCATAACGCATAACGCATAACGCATAACGCATAACGCATAACGCATAACGCATAACGCATAACGCATAACGCATAACGCATAACGCATAACGCATAACGCATAACGCATAACGCATAACGCATAACGCATAACGCATAACGCATAACGCATAACGCATAACGCATAACGCATAACGCATAACGCATAACGCATAACGCATAACGCATAACGCATAACGCATAACGCATAACGCATAACGCATAACGCTTAACGCATAACGCATAACGCATAACGCATAACGCATAACGCATAACGCATAACGCTTAACGCATAACGCATTACGCATAACGCATAACGCATAATGCATAACGCATAACGCATAACGCATAACGCATAACGCATAACGCATAACGCATAACGCATAACGCATAACGCATAACGCATAACGCATAACGCATAACGCATAACGCATAACGCATAACGCATAACGCATAACGCATAACGCATAACGCATAACGCATAACGCATAACGCATAACGCATAACGCTTAACGCATAACGCATTACGCATAACGCATAACGCATAATGCATAACGCATAACGCTTAACGCATAGCTCATAACGCATAACGCATAACGCATAACGCATAACCCATAACCCATAACGCATAACGCATAACGCAGAACGCATAACGCTTAACGCATAACGCATAACGGATAACGCATAACGGATAACGCATAACGCATAACACATAACGCATAACGCATAACGCATAACGCATAACGCATAACGCATAACGCATAACGCATAACGCATAACGCATAACGCATAACGCATAACGCATAACGCATAACGCATAACGCATAACGCATAACGCATAACGCATAACGCATAACGCATAACGCATAACGCATAACGCATAACGCATAACGCATAACGCATAACGCATAACGCATAACGCATAACGCATAACGCATAACGCATAACGCATAACGCATAACGCATAACGCATAACGCATAACGCATAACGCATAACGCATAACGCATAACGCATAACGCATAACGCATAACGCATAACGCATAACGCATAACGCATAACGCATAACGCATAACGCATAACGCATAACGCATAACGCATAACGCATAACGCATAACGCATTACGCATAACGCATAACGCATAATGCATAACGCATAACGCTTAACGCATAGCTGATAACGCATAACGCATAGCCCATAACGCATAACGCATAACGCATAACGCATAACGCATAACACATAACACATAACGCATAACGCATAACGCATAACGCATAACGCATAACGCATAACGCATAACGCATCGCGCATAACGCATAACGCATAACGCATAACGCATAACGCATAACGCTTAACGCATAACGCCTAACGCATAACGCGTAACGCATAACGCATAACGCATAACGCATAACCCATAACGCATAACGCATAACGCATAACGCATAACGCATAACGCATAACGCATAACGGATAACGCAAGACGCATAACGCATAACGCATAAAGCATAACGCATAACGCATAACGCATAACGCATAACGCATAACGCATAACGCATAACGCATAACGCATAACGGATAACGCATAACGCATAACGCATAACGGATAACGCATAACGCATAACGCATAACGCATAACGCATAACGCATAACGCATAACGCATAACGCATAACGCATAACGCATAACGCATAACGCATAACGCATAACGCATAACGCATAACGCATAACGCTTAACGCATAACGCTTAACGCATAGCTCATAACGCATAACTCATAACGCTTAACGCATAACGCATAACGCATAACGCATAACGCATAACGCATAACGCATAACGCATAACGCATAACGCATAACGCATAACGCATAACGCATAACGCATAACGCATAACGCATAACGCATAACGCATAACGCATAACGCATAACGCATAACGCATAACGCATAACGCATAACGCATAACGGATAACGCATAACGCATAACGCATAACGCATAACGCATAACGCATAACGCATAACGCATAACCCATAACGCATAACGCATAACGCATAACGCATAACGCATAACGCATAACGCATAACGCATAACGCATAACGCATAACGCATAACGCATAACCCATAACGCATAACGCATAACGCATAACGGATAACGCAAGACGCATAACGCATAACGCATAAAGCATAACGCATAACGCATAACGCATAACGCATAACGCATAACGCATAACGCATAACGCATAACGCATAACGCATAACGCATAACGCATAACGCATAACGCATAACGCATAACGCATAACGCATAACGCATAACGCATAACGCATAACGCATAACGCATAACGCATAACACATAACGCATAACGCATAACGCATAACGCATAATGCATAACGCACAACGCATAACGCATAACGCATAACGCATAACGCATAACGCATAACGCATAACGCATAACGCATAACGCATAACGCATAACGCATAACGCATAACGCATAACGCATAACACATAACGCATAACGCATAACGCTTAACGCATAACGTCTAACGCATAACGCGTAACGCATAATGCATAACGCATAACGCTTAACGCATAGCCCATAACGCATAACGCATAACGCATAACGCATCGCGCATAACGCATAACGCATAACGCATAACGCATAACGCATAACGCATAACGCATAACGCATAACGCATAACGCATAACGCATAACGCTTTACGCATAACGCATAACGCATAACGCATAACGCATAACGGATAACGCAAGACGCATAACGCATAACGCATAAAGCATAACGCATAACGCATAACGCATAACGCATAACGCATAACGCATAACGCATAACGCATAACGCATAATGCATAACGCACAACGCATAACGCATAACGCATAACGCATAACGCATAACGCATAACACATAACGCATAACACATATCGCATAACACATAACGCATAACGCATAACGCATAACGCTTAACGCATAACGCCTAACGCATAACGCGTAACTCATAATGCATAACGCATAACGCTTAACGCATAGCCCATAACGCATAACGCATAACGCATCGCGCATAACGCATAACGGATAACGCATAACGCATAACGCATAACGGATAACGCATAACGCATAACGCATAACGCATAACGAATTACGCATAACGCATAACCCATAACGCATAACGCATAACGCATAACGCATAACGCATAACGCATAACGCATAACGCATAACGCATAACGCATAACGCATAACGCATAACGCATAACGCATAACGCATAACGGATAACGCATAACGCTTAACGCATAACGCATTACGCATAACGCATAACGCATAATGCATAACGCATAACGCTTAACGCATAGCTCATAACGCATAACGCATAACGCATAACGCATAACGCATAACGCATAACGCATAACGCATAACGCATAACGCATAACGCATAACGCATAACGCATAACGAATTACGCATAACGCATATCGCATAACGCATAACGCTTAACGCATAACGCTTAACGCATAACGCATTACGCATAACGCATAACGCATAACGCATAACGCATAAAGCATAACGCATAACGCATAACGCATAACGCATAACGCATAACGCATAACGCATAACGCATAACGCATAACGCTTAACGCATAACGCCTAACGCATAACGGGTAACGCATAATGCATAACGCATAACGCATAACCCATAACGCATAACGCATAACGCATAACGCATAACGCATAACGCATAACGCATAACGCATAACGGATAACGCAAGACGCATAACGCATAACGCATAAAGCATAACGCATAACGCATAACGCATAACGCATAACGCTTAACGCATAACGCATTACGCATAACGCATAACGCATAATGCATAACGCATAACGCTTAACGCATAGCTCATAACGCATAACGCATAACGCATAACGCATAACCCATAACCCATAACGCATAACGCATAACGCATAACGCATAACGCTTAACGCATAACGCATAACGGATAACGCATAACGGATAACGCATAACGCATAACACATAACGCATAACGCATAACGCATAACGGATAACGCATAACGCATAACGCATAACGCATAACGGATAACGCATAACGCATAACGCATAACGCATAACGCATAACGCATAACGCATAACGCATAACGCATAACGCATAACGCATAACGCATAACGCATAACGCATAACGCATAACGCATAACGCATAACGCATAACGCATAATGCATAACGCATAACGCATAACGCATAACGGATAACGCATAACGCATAACGCATAACGCATAACGGATAACGCATAACGCATAACGCATAACGCATAACGCATAACGCATAACGCATAACGCATAACGCATAACGCATAACGCATAACGCATAACGCATAACGCATAACGCATAACGCATAATGCATAACGCATAACGCTTAACGCATAGCTCATAACGCATAACTCATAACGCTTAACGCATAACGCATAACGCATAACGCATAACGCATAACGCATAACGCATAACGCATAACGCATAACGCATAACGCATAACGCATAACGCATAACGCATAACGCATAACGCATAACGCATAACGCATAACGCATAACGCATAACGCATAACGCATAACGCATAACGCATAACGCATAACGCATAACGCATAACGCATAACGCATAACGCATAACGCATAACGCATAACGCATAACGCATAACGCATAACGCATAACGCATAACGCATAACGCATAACGCATAACGCATAACGCATAACGCATAACGCATAACGCATAACGCATAACGCATAACGCATAACGCATAACGCATAACGCATAACGCATAACGCATAACGCATAACGCTTAACGCATAACGCATAACGCATAACGCATAACGCATAACGCATAACGCATAACGCATAACGCATAACGCATAACGCATAACGCATAACGCATAACCCATAACGCATAACGCATAACGCATAACGCATAACGGATAACGCAAGACGCATAACGCATAACGCATAAAGCATAACGCATAACGCATAACGCATAACGCATAACGCATAACGCATAACGCATAACGCATAACGCATAACGCATAACGCATAACGCATAACGCATAACGCATAACGCATAACGCATAACGCATAACGCATAACGCATAACGCATAACGCATAACGCATAACGCATAACGCATAACGCATAACACATAACGCATAACGCATAACGCATAACGCATAATGCATAACGCACAACGCATAACGCATAACGCATAACGCATAACGCATAACGCATAACGCATAACGCATAACGCATAACGCATAACGCATAACGCATAACGCATAACGCATAACGCATAACGCATAACGCATAACACATAACGCATAACGCATAACGCATAACGCATAACGCATAACACATAACGCATAACGCATAACGCTTAACGCATAACGTCTAACGCATAACGCGTAACGCATAATGCATAACGCATAACGCTTAACGCATAGCCCATAACGCATAACGCATAACGCATAACGCATCGCGCATAACGCATAACGCATAACGCATAACGCATAACGCATAACGCATAACGCATAACGCATAACGCATAACGCATAACGCATAACGCATAACGCATAACGCATAACGCATAACGCATAACGCATAACACATAACGCATAACGCATAACGCATAACGCATAACGCATAACACATAACGCATAACGCATAACGCTTAACGCATAACGTCTAACGCATAACGCGTAACGCATAATGCATAACGCATAACGCTTAACGCATAGCCCATAACGCATAACGCATAACGCATAACGCATCGCGCATAACGCATAACGCATAACGCATAACGCATAACGCATAACGCATAACGCATAACGCATAACGCATAACGCATAACGCATAACGCTTTACGCATAACGCATAACGCATAACGCATAACGCATAACGCATAACGGATAACGCAAGACGCATAACGCATAACGCATAAAGCATAACGCATAACGCATAACGCATAACGCATAACGCATAACGCATAACGCATAACGCATAACGCATAATGCATAACGCACAACGCATAACGCATAACGCATAACGCATAACGCATAACGCATAACGCATAACGCATAACACATAACGCATAACACATAACGCATAACGCATAACGCATAACGCTTAACGCATAACGCCTAACGCATAACGCGTAACCCATAATGCATAACGCATAACGCTTAACGCATAGCCCATAACGCATAACGCATAACGCATCGCGCATAACGCATAACGGATAACGCATAACGCATAACGCATAACGGATAACGCATAACGCATAACGCATAACGCATAACGAATTACGCATAACGCATAACCCATAACGCATAACGCATAACGCATAACGCATAACGCATAACGCATAACGCATAACGCATAACGCATAACGCATAACGCATAACGCATAACGCATAACGGATAACGCATAACGCTTAACGCATAACGCATTACGCATAACGCATAACGCATAATGCATAACGCATAACGCTTAACGCATAGCTCATAACGCATAACGCATAACGCATAACGCATAACGCATAACGCATAACGCATAACGCATAACGCATAACGCATAACGCATAACGAATTACGCATAACGCATATCGCATAACGCATAACGCTTAACGCATAACGCTTAACGCATAACGCATTACGCATAACGCATAACGCATAACGCATAACGCATAAAGCATAACGCATAACGCATAACGCATAACGCATAACGCATAACGCATAACGCATAACGCATAACGCATAACGCATAACGCATAACGCATAACGCATAACGCATCGCGCATAACGCATAACGCATAACGCATAACGCATAACGCATAACGCATAACGCATAACGCTTAACGCATAACGCCTAACGCATAACGGGTAACGCATAATGCATAACGCATAACGCATAACCCATAACGCATAACGCATAACGCATAACGCATAACGCATAACGCATAACGGATAACGCAAGACGCATAACGCATAACGCATAAAGCATAACGCATAACGCATAACGCATAACGCATAACGCATAACGCTTAACGCATAACGCATTACGCATAACGCATAACGCATAATGCATAACGCATAACGCTTAACGCATAGCTCATAACGCATAACGCATAACGCATAACGCATAACCCATAACCCATAACGCATAACGCATAACGCATAACGCATAACGCTTAACGCATAACGCATAACGGATAACGCATAACGGATAACGCATAACGCATAACACATAACGCATAACGCATAACGCATAACGGATAACGCATAACGCATAACGCATAACGCATAACGGATAACGCATAACGCATAACGCATAACGCATAACGCATAACGCATAACGCATAACGCATAACGCATAACGCATAACGCATAACGCATAACGCATAACGCATAACGCATAACGCATAATGCATAACGCATAACGCATAACGCATAACGGATAACGCATAACGCATAACGCATAACGCATAACGGATAACGCATAACGCATAACGCATAACGCATAACGCATAACGCATAACGCATAACGCATAACGCATAACGCATAACGCATAACGCATAACACATAACGCATAACGCATAACGCATAACGCATAACGCATAACGCATAACGCATAACGCATAACGTATAACGCATAACGCATAACGCATAACGCATAACGCATAACGCATAACGCATAACGCATAACGCATAACGCATAACGCATAACGCATAACGCATAACGCATAACGCATAACGCATAACGCATAACGCATAACGCATAACGCATAACGCATAACGCATAACGCATAACGCATAACGCATAACGCATAACGCATAACGCATAACGCATAACGGATAACGCATAACGCATAACGCATAACGCATAACGCACAACGCATAACGCATAACGCATAACGCATAACGCATAACGCATAACGCATAACGCATAACGCATAACACATAACGCATAACACATAACGCATAACGCATAACGCATAACGCTTAACGCATAACGCCTAACGCATAACGCGTAACTCATAATGCATAACGCATAACGCTTAACGCATAGCCCATAACGCATAACGCATAACGCATCGCGCATAACGCATAACGGATAACGCATAACGCATAACGCATAACGGATAACGCATAACGCATAACGCATAACGCATAACGCATAACGAATTACGCATAACGCATAACCCATAACGCATAACGCATAACGCATAACGCATAACGCATAACGCATAACGCATAACGCATAACGCATAACGCATAACGCATAACGCATAACGCATAACGCATAACGGATAACGCATAACGCTTAACGCATAACGCATTACGCATAACGCATAACGCATAATGCATAACGCATAACGCTTAACGCATAACGCATTACGCATAACGCATAACGCATAACGGATAACGCATGACGCATAACGCATAACGCATAACGCATAACGCATAACGCATAACGCATAACGCATAACGCATAACGCATAACGCATAACGCATAACGCATAACGCATAACGCATAACGCATAACGCATAACACATAACGCATAACGCATAACGCATAACGCATAACGCATAACGCATAACGCATAACGCATCGCGCATAACGCATAACGCATAACGCATAACGCATAACGCATAACGCATAACGCTTAACGCATAACGCCTAACGCATAACGGGTAACGCATAATGCATAACGCATAACGCATAACCCATAACGCATAACGCATAACGCATAATGCATAACGCATAACGCTTAACGCATAGCTGATAACGCATAACGCATAGCCCATAACGCATAACGCATAACGCATAACGCATAATGCATAACGCATAACGCATAACACATAACGCATAACGCATAACGCATAACGCATAACGCATAACGCATAACGCATAACGCATAACGCATAACGCATCGCGCATAACGCATAACGCATAACGCATAACGCATAACGCTTAACGCATAACGCCTAACGCATAACGCGTAACGCATAATGCATAACGCATAACGCATAACCCATAACGCATAACGCATAACGCATAACGCATAACGCATAACGCATAACGGATAACGCAAGACGCATAACGCATAACGCATAAAGCATAACGCATAACGCATAACGCATAACGCATAACGCATAACGCATAACGGATAACGCATAACGCATAACGCATAACGGATAACGCATAACGCATAACGCATAACGCATAACGCATAACGCATAACGCATAACGCATAACGCATAACGCATAACGCATAACGCATAACGCATAACGCATAATGCATAACGCATAACGCTTAACGCATAGCTCATAACGCATAACTCATAACGCTTAACGCATAACGCATAACGCATAACGCATAACGCATAACGCATAACGCATAACGCATAACGCATAACGCATAACGCATAACGCATAACGCATAACGCATAACGCATAACGCATAACGCATAACGCATAACGCATAACGCATAACGCATAACGCATAACGCATAACGCATAACGCATAACGCATAACGCATAACGCATAACGCATAACGCATAACGCATAACGCATAACGCATAACGCATAACGCATAACGCTTAACGCATAACGCATAACGCATAACGCATAACGCATAACGCATAACGCATAACGCATAACGCATAACGCATAACGCATATCGCATAACGCATAACGCATAACGGATAACGCATAACGCATAACGCATAGCGCATAACGCATAACGCATAACGCATAACGCATAACGCATAACGCATAACGCATAACGCATAACGCATAATGCATAACGCATAACGCATAACGCATAACGCATAACGCAAAACGCATAACGCTTAACGCATAACGCATAACGCATAACGCATAACGCATAACGCATAACGCATAACGCTTAACGCATAACGCATTACGCATAACGCATAACGCATAATGCATAACGCATTACGCTTAACGCATAGCTCATAACGCATAACGCATAACGCATAACGCATAACCCATAACCCATAACGCATAACGCATAACGCATAACGCATAACGCATAACGCATAACGCTTTACGCATAACGCATAACGGATAACGCATAACGGATAACGCATAACGCATAACACATAACGCATAACGCATAACGCATAACGCATAACGCATAACGCATAACGCATAACGCATAACGCATAACGCATAACGCATAACGCATAACGCATAACGCATAACGCATAACGCATAACGCATAACGCATAACGCATAACGCATAACGCATAACGCATAACGCATAACGCATATCGCATAACGCATAACGCATAACGGATAACGCATAACGCATAACGCATAGCGCATAACGAATAACGCATAACGCATAACCCATAACGCATAACGCATAACGCATAACGCATAACGCATAACGCATAACACATACCGCATAACGCATAACGCATAACGCTTAACGCATAACGCATAACGCATAACGCATAACGCATAACGCATAACGCATAACGCATAACGCATAACGCATAACGCATAACGCATAACGCATAACGCATAACGCATAACGCATAACGCATAACGCATAACGCATAACGCATAACGCATAACGCATAACGCACAACGGATAACGCATAACGCATAACGGATAACGCATAACGCATAACGCATAACGCATAACGCATAACGCATAACGCATAACGCATAACGCATAACGCATAACGCATAACGCATAACGCATAACGCATAACGCATAACGCATAACGCTTAACGCATAACGCATAACGCATAACGCATAACGCATAACGCATTACCCATAACGCATTACGCATAACGCATAACGCATAACGCATAACGCATAACGCATAACGCATAACGCATAACGCATAACGCATAACGCATAACGCATAACGCATAACGCATAACCCATAACCCATAACGCATAACGCATAACGCATAACGCATAACGCATAACGCATAACGCATAACGCATAACGCATAACGCATAACGCATAACGCATAACGCATAACGCATAACGCATAACGGATAACGCATAACGCTTAACGCATAACGCATTACGCATAACGCATAACGCATAATGCATAACGCATAACGCTTAACGCATAGCTCATAACGCATAACGCATAACGCATAACGCATAACGCATAACGCATAACGCATAACGCATAACGCATAACGCATAACGCATAACGCATAACGAATTACGCATAACGCATATCGCATAACGCATAACGCTTAACGCATAACGCTTAACGCATAACGCATTACGCATAACGCATAACGCATAACGCATAACGCATAAAGCATAACGCATAACGCATAACGCATAACGCATAACGCATAACGCATAACGCATAACGCATAACGCATAACGCATAACGCATAACGCATAACGCATCGCGCATAACGCATAACGCATAACGCATAACGCATAACGCATAACGCATAACGCATAACGCTTAACGCATAACGCCTAACGCATAACGGGTAACGCATAATGCATAACGCATAACGCATAACCCATAACGCATAACGCATAACGCATAACGCATAACGCATAACGCATAACGGATAACGCAAGACGCATAACGCATAACGCATAAAGCATAACGCATAACGCATAACGCATAACGCATAACGCATAACGCTTAACGCATAACGCATTACGCATAACGCATAACGCATAATGCATAACGCATAACGCTTAACGCATAGCTCATAACGCATAACGCATAACGCATAACGCATAACGCATAACGCATAACGCATAACGGATAACGCAAGACGCATAACGCATAACGCATAAAGCATAACGCATAACGCATAACGCATAACGCATAACGCATAACGCTTAACGCATAACGCATTACGCATAACGCATAACGCATAATGCATAACGCATAACGCTTAACGCATAGCTCATAACGCATAACGCATAACGCATAACGCATAACCCATAACCCATAACGCATAACGCATAACGCATTACGCATAACGCATAACGCATAACGCATAACGCATAAAGCATAACGCATAACGCATAACGCATAACGCATAACGCATAACGCATAACGCATAACGCATAACGCATAACGCATAACGCATAACGCATAACGCATCGCGCATAACGCATAACGCATAACGCATAACGCATAACGCATAACGCATAACGCATAACGCTTAACGCATAACGCCTAACGCATAACGGGTAACGCATAATGCATAACGCATAACGCATAACCCATAACGCATAACGCATAACGCATAACGCATAACGCATAACGCATAACGGATAACGCAAGACGCATAACGCATAACGCATAAAGCATAACGCATAACGCATAACGCATAACGCATAACGCATAACGCATAACGCATAACGCATAACGCATAACGCATAACGCATAACGCATAACGCATAACGCATAATGCATAACGCACAACGCATAACGCATAACGCATAACGCATAACGCATAACGCATAACGCATAACGCATAACGCATAACGCATAACGCATAACGCATAACGCATAACGCATAACGCATAACGCATAACGCATAACACATAACGCATAACGCATAACGCATAACGCATAACGCATAACACATAACGCATAACGCATAACGCTTAACGCATAACGTCTAACGCATAACGCGTAACGCATAATGCATAACGCATAACGCTTAACGCATAGCCCATAACGCATAACGCATAACGCATAACGCATCGCGCATAACGCATAACGCATAACGCATAACGCATAACGCATAACGCATAACGCATAACGCATAACGCATAACGCATAACGCATAACGCATAACGCATAACGCATAACGCATAACGCATAACGCATAACGCATAACACATAACGCATAACGCATAACGCATAACGCATAACGCATAACACATAACGCATAACGCATAACGCTTAACGCATAACGTCTAACGCATAACGCGTAACGCATAATGCATAACGCATAACGCTTAACGCATAGCCCATAACGCATAACGCATAACGCATAACGCATAACGCATCGCGCATAACGCATAACGCATAACGCATAACGCATAACGCATAACGCATAACGCATAACGCATAACGCATAACGCATAACGCATAACGCTTTACGCATAACGCATAACGCATAACGCATAACGCATAACGCATAACGGATAACGCAAGACGCATAACGCATAACGCATAAAGCATAACGCATAACGCATAACGCATAACGCATAACGCATAACGCATAACGCATAACGCATAACGCATAACGCATAATGCATAACGCACAACGCATAACGCATAACGCATAACGCATAACGCATAACGCATAACGCATAACGCATAACACATAACGCATAACACATAACGCATAACGCATAACGCATAACGCTTAACGCATAACGCCTAACGCATAACGCGTAACTCATAATGCATAACGCATAACGCTTAACGCATAGCCCATAACGCATAACGCATAACGCATCGCGCATAACGCATAACGGATAACGCATAACGCATAACGCATAACGGATAACGCATAACGCATAACGCATAACGCATAACGAATTACGCATAACGCATAACCCATAACGCATAACGCATAACGCATAACGCATAACGCATAACGCATAACGCATAACGCATAACGCATAACGCATAACGCATAACGCATAACGCATAACGGATAACGCATAACGCTTAACGCATAACGCATTACGCATAACGCATAACGCATAATGCATAACGCATAACGCTTAACGCATAGCTCATAACGCATAACGCATAACGCATAACGCATAACGCATAACGCATAACGCATAACGCATAACGCATAACGCATAACGCATAACGAATTACGCATAACGCATATCGCATAACGCATAACGCTTAACGCATAACGCTTAACGCATAACGCATTACGCATAACGCATAACGCATAACGCATAACGCATAAAGCATAACGCATAACGCATAACGCATAACGCATAACGCATAACGCATAACGCATAACGCATAACGCATAACGCATAACGCATAACGCATAACGCATCGCGCATAACGCATAACGCATAACGCATAACGCATAACGCATAACGCATAACGCATAACGCTTAACGCATAACGCCTAACGCATAACGGGTAACGCATAATGCATAACGCATAACGCATAACCCATAACGCATAACGCATAACGCATAACGCATAACGCATAACGCATAACGGATAACGCAAGACGCATAACGCATAACGCATAAAGCATAACGCATAACGCATAACGCATAACGCATAACGCATAACGCTTAACGCATAACGCATTACGCATAACGCATAACGCATAATGCATAACGCATAACGCTTAACGCATAGCTCATAACGCATAACGCATAACGCATAACGCATAACCCATAACCCATAACGCATAACGCATAACGCATAACGCATAACGCTTAACGCATAACGCATAACGGATAACGCATAACGGATAACGCATAACGCATAACACATAACGCATAACGCATAACGCATAACGGATAACGCATAACGCATAACGCATAACGCATAACGGATAACGCATAACGCATAACGCATAACGCATAACGCATAACGCATAACGCATAACGCATAACGCATAACGCATAACGCATAACGCATAACGCATAACGCATAACGCATAACGCATAACGCATAATGCATAACGCATAACGCATAACGCATAACGGATAACGCATAACGCATAACGCATAACGCATAACGGATAACGCATAACGCATAACGCATAACGCATAACGCATAACGCATAACGCATAACGCATAACGCATAACGCATAACGCATAACGCATAACGCATAACACATAACGCATAACGCATAACGCATAACGCATAACGCATAACGCATAACGCATAACGCATAACGCATAACGCATAACGCATAACGCATAACGCATAACGCATAACGCATAACGCATAACGCATAACGCATAACGCATAACGCATAACGCATAACGCATAACGCATAACGCATAACGCATAACGCATAACGCATAACGCATAACGCATAACGCATAACGCATAACGCATAACGCATAACGCATAACGCATAACGCATAACGCATAACGCATAACGCATAACGCATAACGCATAACGGATAACGCATAACGCATAACGCATAACGCATAACGCACAACGCATAACGCATAACGCATAACGCATAACGCATAACGCATAACGCATAACGCATAACGCATAACACATAACGCATAACACATAACGCATAACGCATAACGCATAACGCTTAACGCATAACGCCTAACGCATAACGCGTAACTCATAATGCATAACGCATAACGCTTAACGCATAGCCCATAACGCATAACGCATAACGCATCGCGCATAACGCATAACGGATAACGCATAACGCATAACGCATAACGGATAACGCATAACGCATAACGCATAACGCATAACGAATTACGCATAACGCATAACCCATAACGCATAACGCATAACGCATAACGCATAACGCATAACGCATAACGCATAACGCATAACGCATAACGCATAACGCATAACGCATAACGCATAACGCATAACGCATAACGGATAACGCATAACGCTTAACGCATAACGCATTACGCATAACGCATAACGCATAATGCATAACGCATAACGCTTAACGCATAACGCATTACGCATAACGCATAACGCATAACGGATAACGCATGACGCATAACGCATAACGCATAACGCATAACGCATAACGCATAACGCATAACGCATAACGCATAACGCATAACGCATAACGCATAACGCATAACGCATAACGCATAACGCATAACGCATAACACATAACGCATAACGCATAACGCATAACGCATAACGCATAACGCATAACGCATCGCGCATAACGCATAACGCATAACGCATAACGCATAACGCATAACGCTTAACGCATAACGCCTAACGCATAACGGGTAACGCATAATGCATAACGCATAACGCATAACCCATAACGCATAACGCATAACGCATAATGCATAACGCATAACGCTTAACGCATAGCTGATAACGCATAACGCATAGCCCATAACGCATAACGCATAACGCATAACGCATAATGCATAACGCATAACGCATAACACATAACGCATAACGCATAACGCATAACGCATAACGCATAACGCATAACGCATAACGCATAACGCATAACGCATAACGCATAACGCATCGCGCATAACGCATAACGCATAACGCATAACGCATAACGCTTAACGCATAACGCCTAACGCATAACGCGTAACGCATAATGCATAACGCATAACGCATGACCCATAACGCATAACGCATAACGCATAACGCATAACGCATAACGCATAACGCATAACGGATAACGCAAGACGCATAACGCATAACGCATAAAGCATAACGCATAACGCATAACGCATAACGCATAACGCATAACGCATAACGCATAACGGATAACGCATAACGCATAACGCATAACGGATAACGCATAACGCATAACGCATAACGCATAACGCATAACGCATAACGCATAACGCATAACGCATAACGCATAACGCATAACGCATAACGCATAACGCATAACGCATAACGCATAATGCATAACGCATAACGCTTAACGCATAGCTCATAACGCATAACTCATAACGCTTAACGCATAACGCATAACGCATAACGCATAACGCATAACGCATAACGCATAACGCATAACGCATAACGCATAACGCATAACGCATAACGCATAACGCATAACGCATAACGCATAACGCATAACGCATAACGCATAACGCATAACGCATAACGCATAACGCATAACGCATAACGCATAACGCATAACGCATAACGCATAACGCATAACGCATAACGCATAACGCATAACGCATAACGCATAACGCTTAACGCATAACGCATAACGCATAACGCATAACGCATAACGCATAACGCATAACGCATAACGCATAACGCATATCGCATAACGCATAACGCATAACGGATAACGCATAACGCATAACGCATAGCGCATAACGCATAACGCATAACGCATAACGCATAACGCATAACGCATAACGCATAACGCATAATGCATAACGCATAACGCATAACGCATAACGCATAACGCAAAACGCATAACGCTTAACGCATAACGCATAACGCATAACGCATAACGCATAACGCATAACGCATAACGCTTAACGCATAACGCATTACGCATAACGCATAACGCATAATGCATAACGCATAACGCTTAACGCATAGCTCATAACGCATAACGCATAACGCATAACGCATAACCCATAACCCATAACGCATAACGCATAACGCATAACGCATAACGCATAACGCTTAACGCATAACGCATAACGGATAACGCATAACGGATAACGCATAACGCATAACACATAACGCATAACGCATAACGCATAACGCATAACGCATAACGCATAACGCATAACGCATAACGCATAACGCATAACGCATAACGCATAACGCATAACGCATAACGCATAACGCATAACGCATAACGCATAACGCATAACGCATAACGCATAACGCATATCGCATAACGCATAACGCATAACGGATAACGCATAACGCATAACGCATAGCGCATAACGAATAACGCATAACGCATAACCCATAACGCATAACGCATAACGCATAACGCATAACGCATAACGCATAACACATACCGCATAACGCATAACGCATAACGCTTAACGCATAACGCATAACGCATAACGCATAACGCATAACGCATAACGCATAACGCATAACGCATAACGCATAACGCATAACGCATAACGCATAACGCATAACGCATAACGCATAACGCATAACGCATAACGCATAACGCATAACGCATAACGCACAACGGATAACGCATAACGCATAACGGATAACGCATAACGCATAACGCATAACGCATAACGCATAACGCATAACGCATAACGCATAACGCATAACGCATAACGCATAACGCATAACGCATAACGCATAACGCATAACGCATAACGCTTAACGCATAACGCATAACGCATAACGCATAACGCATAACGCATTACCCATAACGCATTACGCATAACGCATAACGCATAACGCATAACGCATAACGCATAACGCATAACGCATAACGCATAACGCATAACGCATAACGCATAACGCATAACGCATAACGCATAACCCATAACCCATAACGCATAACGCATAACGCATAACGCATAACGCATAACGCATAACGCATAACGCATAACGCATAACGCATAACGCATAACGCATAACGCTTAACGCATAACGCATAACGCATAACGCATAACGCATAACGCATAACGCATAACGCATAACGCATAACGCATAACGCATAACGCATATCGCATAACGCATAACGCATAACGGATAACGCATAACGCATAACGCATAGCGCATAACGAATAACGCATAACGCATAACCCATAACGCATAACGCATAACGCATAACGCATAACGCATAACGCATAACACATACCGCATAACGCATAACGCATAACGCTTAACGCATAACGCATAACGCATAACGCATAACGCATAACGCATAACGCATAACGCATAACGCATAACGCATAACGCATAACGCATAACGCATAACGCATAACGCATAACGCATAACGCATAACGCATAACGCATAACGCATAACGCATAACGCATAACGCATAACGCACAACGGATAACGCATAACGCATAACGCATAACGCATAACGCATAACGCATAACGCATAACGCATAACGCTTAACGCATAACGCATAACGCATAACGCATAACGCATAACGCATTACCCATAACGCATTACGCATAACGCATAACGCATAACGCATAACGCATAACGCATAACGCATAACGCATAACGCATAACGCATAACGCATAACGCATAACTCATAACGCATAACGCATAACGCATAACGCATAACGCATACCGCATAACGCATAACGCATAACGCATAACGCATAACGCATAACGCATAACGCATAACGCATAACGCATAACGCATAACGCATAACGCATAACGCATAACGCATAACGCATGACGCATAACGCATAACGCATAACGCATAACGCATAACGCATAACGCATAACACATAACGCATAACGCATAACGCATAACGCATAACGCATAACGCATAACGCATAACGCATAACGCATAACGCATAACGCATAACGCATAACGCATAACGCATAACGCATAACGCATAACGCATAACGCATAACGCATAACGCATAACGCATAACGCATAACGCATAACGCATAACGCACAAAGCATAACGCATAACGCATAACGCATAACGCATGACGCATCACGCATAACGCATAACGCATAACGCATAACGCATAACGCATAACACATAACGCATAACGCATAACGCATAACGCTTAACGCATAACGCCTAACGCATAACGCGTAACGCATAATGCATAACGCATAACGCTTAACGCTTAGCCCATAACGCTTAACGCATAACGCATCGCGCATAACGCATAACGGATAACGCATAACGCATAACGCATAACGCATAACGCATAACGCATAACGGATAACGCATAACGCATAACGCATAGCGCATAACGAATAACGCATAACGCATAACCCATAACGCATAACGCATAACGCATAACGCATAACGCATAACGCATAACGCATAACGCATAACGCATAACGCATAACGCATAACGCATAAAGCATAACGCATAACGCATAACGCATAACGCATAACGCATAACGCATAACGCATAACGCATAACGCATAACGCATAACGCATAACGCATAACGCATAACGCATAACGCATAACGCATAACGCATAACGCATAACGCATAACGCATAACGCATAACGCATAACGCATAACGCATAACGCATAACGCATAACGCATAACGCATAACGCATAACGCATAACGCATAACGCATAACGCATAACGCATAACGCATAACGCATAACGCATAACGCATAACGCATAACGCATAACGCATAACGCATAACGCATAACGCATAACGCATAACGCATAACGCATAACGCATAACGCATAACGCATAACGCATAACGCATAACGCATAACGCATAACGCATAACGCATAACGCATAACGCTTAACGCATAACGCATAACGCATAACGCATAACGCATAACGCATAACGCATAACGCATAACGCATAACGCATAACGCATAACGCATAACACATAACGCATAACGCATAACGCATAACGCTTAACGCATAACGCCTAACGCATAACGCGTAACGCATAATGCATAACGCATAACGCTTAACGCATAGCCCATAACGCATAACGCATAACGCATAACGCATAACGCATAACGCATAACGCATAACGCATAACGCATAACGCATAACGCATAACGCATAACGCATAACGCATAACGCATAACGCTTAACGCATAACGCATTACGCATAACGCATAACGCATAATGCATAACGCATAACGCTTAACGCATAGCTCATAACGCATAACGCATAACGCATAACGCATAACCCATAACCCATAACGCATAACGCATAACGCATAACGCATAACGCATAACGCATAACGCTTAACGCATAACGCATAACGGATAACGCATAACGGATAACGCATAACGCATAACACATAACGCATAACGCATAACGCATAACGCATAACGCATAACGCATAACGCACAAAGCATAACGCATAACGCATAACGCCTAACGCATAACGCATAACGCATAACGCATAACGCATAACGCATAACGCATAACGCATAACGCATAACGCATAACGCATAACGCATAACGCATAACGCATAACGCATAACGCATGACGCATAACGCATAACGCATAACGCATAACGCATAACGCATAACGCATAACGCATAACGCATAACGCATAACGCATAACGCATGACGCATAACGCATAACGCATAACGCATAACGCATAACGCATAACGCATAACACATAACGCATAACGCATAACGCATAACGCATAACGCATAACGCATAACGCATAACGCATAACGCATAACGCATAACGCATAACGCATAACGCATAACGCATAACGCATAACGCATAACACATAACGCATAACGCATAACGCATAACGCTTAACGCATAACGCCTAACGCATAACGCGTAACGCATAATGCATAACGCATAACGCTTAACGCTTAGCCCATAACGCTTAACGCATAACGCATCGCGCATAACGCATAACGGATAACGCATAACGCATAACGCATAACGCATAACGCATAACGGATAACGCATAACGCATAACGCATAGCGCATAACGAATAACGCATAACGCATAACCCATAACGCATAACGCATAACGCATAACGCATAACGCATAACGCATAACGCATAACGCATAACGCATAACGCATAACGCATAACGCATAACGCATAAAGCATAACGCATAACGCATAACGCATAACGCATAACGCATAACGCATAACGCATAACGCATAACGCATAACGCATAACGCATAACGCATAACGCATAACGCATAACGCATAACGCATAACGCATAACGCATAACGCATAACGCATAACGCATAGCGCATAACGCATAACGCATAACGCATAACGCATAACGCATAACGCATAACGCATAACGCATAACGCATAACGCATGACGCATAACGCATAACGCATAACGCATAACGCAAACCGCATAACGCATAACGCATAAATCACAACGCATAACGCATAACGCATAACGCATAACGCATGACGCATAACGCATAACGCATAACGCATAACGCATAACGCATAACGCATAACGCATAACGCATAACGCATAACGCATAACGCATAACGCATAACGCATAACGCATAACGCATAACGCATAACGCATAACGCATAACGCATAACGCATAACGCATAACGCATAACGCATAACGCATAACGCATAACACATAACGCATAACGCATAACGCATAACGCATAACGCATAACGCATAACGCATAACGCATAACGCATCGCGCATAACGCATAACGCATAACGCATAACGAATAACGCATAACGCTTAACGCATAACGCCTAACGCATAACGGGTAACGCATAATGCATAACGCATAACGCATAACCCATAACGCATAACGCATAACGCATAACGCATAACGCATAACGCATAACGGATAACGCAAGACGCATAACGCATAACGCATAAAGCATAACGCATAACGCATAACGCATAACGCATAACGCATAACGCATAACGCATAACGCATAACGGATAACGCATAACGCATAACGCATAACGGATAACGCATAACGCATAACGCATAACGCATAACGCATAACGCATAACGCATAACGCATAACGCATAACGCATAACGCATAACGCATAACGCATAACGCATAACGCATAACGCATAACGCATAACGCATAACGCATAACGCATAACGCATAACGCATAATGCATAACGCATAACGCTTAACGCATAGCTCATAACGCATAACGCATAACGCTTAACGCATAACGCATAACGCATAACGCATAACGCATAACGCATAACGCATAACGCATAACGCATAACGCATAACGCATAACGCATAACGCATAACGCATAACGCATAACGCATAACGCATAACGCATAACGCATAACGCATAACGCATAACGCATAACGCATAACGCATAACGCATAACGGATAACGCATAACGCATAACGCATAACGCATAACGCATAACGCATAACGCATAACGGATAACGCATAACGCATAACGCATAACGGATAACGCATAACGCAAAACGCATAACGCATAACGCATAACGCATAACGCATAACGCATAACGCATAACGCATAACGCATAACGCATAACGCATAACGCATAACGCATAACGCATAACGCATAACGCATAACGCATAACGCATAACGCATAACGCATAACGCATAACGCATAACGCATAACGCATTACGCATAACGCATAACGCATAATGCATAACGCATAACGCTTAACGCATAGCTGATAACGCATAACGCATAGCCCATAACGCATAACGGATAACGCATAACGGATAACGCATAACGCATAACACATAACGCATAACGCATAACGCATAACGCATAACGCATAACGCATAACGCATAACGCATAACGCATAACGCATAACGCATAACGCATAACGCATAACGCATAACGCATAACGCATAACGCATAACGCATAACGCATAACGCATAACGCATAACGCATAACGCATAACGCATAACGCATAACGCATAACGCATAACGCATAACGCATAACGCATAACGCATAACGCATAACGCATAACGCATAACGCATAACGCATAACGCATAACGCATAACGCATAACGCATAACGCATAACGCATAACGCATAACGCATAACGCATAACGCATAACGCATAACGCATAACGCATAACGCATAACGGATAACGCATAACGCTTAACGCATAACGCATAACGCATAACGCATAACGCATAACGCATAACGCATAACGCATAACGCATAACGCATAACGCATAACGCATAACGCATAACGCATAACGCATAACGCATAACGCATAACGCATAACGCATAACGCATAACGCATAACGCATAACGCATAACGCATAACGCATAACGGATAACGCATAACGCATAACGCATAACGCATAACGCATAACGCATAACGCATAACGGATAACGCATAACGCATAACGCATAACGGATAACGCATAACGCAAAACGCATAACGCATAACGCATAACGCATAACGCATAACGCATAACGCATAACGCATAACGCATAACGCATAACGCATAACGCATAACGCATAACGCATAACGCATAACGCATAACGCATAACGCATAACGCATAACGCATAACGCATAACGCATAACGCATAACGCATAACGCATAACGCGTAACGCATAACGCATAACGCATAACGCATAACGCATAACGCATAACGCATAACGCATAACGCATAACGCATAACGCATAACGCATAACGGATAACGCATAACGCATAACGCATAACGCATAACGCATAACGCATAACGCATAACGGATAACGCATAACGCATAACGCATAACGGATAACGCATAACGCAAAACGCATAACGCATAACGCATAACGCATAACGCATAACGCATAACGGATAACGCATAACGCATAACGCATAACGCATAACGCATAACGCATAACGGATAACGGATAACGCATAACGCATAACGCATAACGGATAACGCATAACGCAAAACGCATAACGCATAACGCATAACGCATAACGCATAACGCATAACGCATAACGCATAACGCATAACGCATAACGCATAACGCATAACGCATAACGCATAACGCATAACGCATAACGCATAGCGCATAACGCATAACGCATAACGCATAACGCATAACGCATAACGGATAACGCATAACGCATAACGGATAACGCATAACGCATAACGCATAACGCATAACGCATAGCCCATAACGCATAACGCATAACGCATAACGCTTAACGCATAACGCATAACGCATAACGCATAACGCATAACGCAAACCGCATAACGCATAACGCATAAATCACAACGCATAACGCATAACGCATAACGCATAACGCATAACGCATAACGCATAACGCATAACGCATAACGCATAACGCATAACGCATAACGCATAACGCATAACGCATAACGCATAACGCATAACGCATAACGCATAACGCATAACGCATAACGCATAACGCATAACGCATAACGCATAACGCATAACGCATAACGCATAACGCATAACGCATAACGCATAACGCAAACCGCATAACGCATAACGCATAAATCACAACGCATAACGCATAACGCATAACGCATAACGCATAACGCATAACGCATAACGCATAACGCATAACGCATAACGCATAACGCATAACGCATAACGCATAACGCATAACGCATAACGCATAACGCATAACGCATAACGCATAACGCATAACGCATAACGCATAACGCATAACGCATAACGCATAACGCATAACGCATAACGCATAACGCATAACGCATAACGCATAACGCATAACGCATAACGCATAACGCATAACGCATAACGCATAACGCATAACGCATAACGCATAACGCATAACGCATAACGCATAACGCATAACGCATAACGCATAACGCATAACGCATAACGCATAACGCATAACGCATAGCGCATAACGCATAACGCATAACGCATAACGCATAACGCATAACGGATAACGCATAACGCATAACGGATAACGCATAACGCATAACGCATAACGCATAACGCATAACGCATAACGCATAACGCATAACGCATAACGCATAACGCATAGCGCATAACGCATAACGCATAACGCATAACGGATAACGCATAACGGATAACGCATAACGCATAACGCATAACGCATAACGCATAGCCCATAACGCATAACGCATAACGCATAACGCTTAACGCATAACGCATAACGCATAACGCATAACGCATAACGCATAACGCATAACGCATAACGCATAACGCATTACGCATAACGCATAACGCATAACGCATAACGCATAACGCATTACGCATAACGCATAACGCATAATGCATAACGCATAACGCTTAACGCATAGCTCATAACGCATAACGCATAACGCATAACGCTTAACGCATAACGCATAACGGATAACGCATAACGGATAACGCATAACGCATAAAACATAACGCATAACGCATAACGCATAACGCATAACGCATAACGCATAACGCATAACGCATAACGCATAACGCATAACGCATAACGCATAACGCATAACGCATAACGCATAACGCATAACGCATAACGCATAACGCATAACGCATAACGCATAACGCATAACGCATAACGCATAAAGCATAACGCATAACGCATAACGCATAACGCATAACGCATAACGCATAACGCATAACGCATAACGCATAACGCATAACGCATAACGCATAACGCATAACGCATAACGCATAACGCATAACGCATAACGCATAACGCATAACGCATAACGCATAACGCATAACGCATAACGCATAACGCATAACGCATAACGCATAACGCATAACGCATAACGCATAACGCATAACGCATAACGCATAACGCATAACGCATAACGCATAACGCATAACGCATAACGCATAACGCATAACGCATAACGCATAACGCATAACGCATAACGCATAACGCATAACGCATAACGCATAACGCATAACGCATAACGCATAACGCATAACGCTTAACGCATAACGCATAACGCATAACGCATAACGCATAACGCATAACGCATAACGCATAACGCATAACGCATAACGCATAACGCATAACGCATAACGCATAACGCATAACGCATAACGCATAACGCATAACGCATAACGCATTACGCATAACGCATAACGCATAATGCATAACGCCTTAACGCATAGCTGATAACGCATAACGCATAGCCCATAACGCATAACGCATAACGCATCGCGCATAACGCATAACGGATAACGCATAACGCATAACGCATAATGCATAACGGATAACGCATAACGCATATCGCATAACGCATAACGCATAACGAATTACGCATAACGCATAACCCATAACGCATAACGCATAACGCATAACGCTTAACGCATAGCCCATAACGCTTAACGCATAACGCATCGCGCATAACGCATAACGGATAACGCATAACGCATAACGCATAACGCATATCGCATAACGGATAACGCATAACGCATAACGCATAACGCATAACGCATAACGCATAACGCATAACGCATAACGCATAACGCATAACGCATAACGCATAACGCATAACGCATAACGCATAACGCATAACGCATAACGCATAACGCATAACGCATAACGCATAACGCATAACGCATAACGCATAACGCATAACGCATAACGCATAACGCATAACGCATAACGCATAACGCATAACGCATAACGCATAACGCATAACGCATAACGCATAACGCATAACGCATAACGCATAACGCATAACGCATAACGCATAACGCATAACGCATAACGCATAACGCATAGCGCATAACGCATAACGCATAACGCATAACGCATAACGCATAACGCATAACGCATAACGCATAACGCATAACGCATAACGCATAACGCATAACGCATAACGCATAACGCATAACGCATAACGCATAACGCATAACGCATAACGCATAACGCATAACGCATAACGCATAACGCATAGCGCATAACGCATAACGCATAACGCATAACGCATAACGCATAACGGATAACGCATAACGCATAACGGATAACGCATAACGCATAACGCATAACGCATAACGCATAGCCCATAACGCATAACGCATAACGCATAACGCTTAACGCATAACGCATAACGCATAACGCATAACGCATAACGCATAACGCATAACGCATTACGCATAACGCATAACGCATAATGCATAACGCATAACGCTTAACGCATAGCTCATAACGCATAACGCATAACGCATAACGCATAACGCTTAACGCATAACGCATAACGGATAACGCATAACGGATAACGCATAACGCATAACACATAACGCATAACGCATAACGCATAACGCATAACGCATAACGCATAACGCATAACGCATAACGCATAACGCATAACGCATAACGCATAACGCATAACGCATAACGCATAACGCATAACGCATAACGCATAACGCATAACGCATAACGCATAACGCATAACGCATAACGCATAACGCATAACGCATAACGCATAACGCATAACGCATAACGCATAACGCATAACGCATAACGCATAACGCATAACGCATAACGCATAACGCATAACGCATAACGCATAACGCATAACGCATAACGCATAACGCATAACGCATAACGCATAACGCATAACGCATAACGCATAACGCATAACGCATAACGCATAACGCATAACGCATAACGCATAACGCATAACGCATAACGCATAACGCATAACGCATAACGCATAACGCATAACGCATAACGCATAACGCATAACGCATAACGCATAACGCATAACGCATAACGCATAACGCTTAACGCATAACGCATAACGCATAACGCATAACGCATAACGCATAACGCATAACGCATAACGCATAACGCATAACGCATAACGCATAACGCATAACCCATAACGCATAACGCATAACGCATAACGCTTAACGCATAACGCCTAACGCATAACGCGTAACGCATAATGCATAACGCTTAACGCATAGCCCATAACGCATAATGCATAACGCTTAACGCATAGCCCATAACGCATAACGCATAACGCATATCGCATAACGCATAACGCATAACGAATTACGCATAACGCATAACCCATAACGCATAACGCATAACGCATAACGCTTAACGCATAGCCCATAACGCTTAACGCATAACGCATAGCCCATAACGCATAACGCATAACGCATAACGCATAACGCATAATGCATAACGGATAACGCATAACGCATATCGCATAACGCATAACGCATAACGCATAACGCATAACGCATAACGCATAACGCTTAACGCATAACGCATAACACATAACGCATAACGCATAACGCATAACGCATAACGCATAACGCATAACGCATAACGCATCGCGCATAACGCATAACGCATAACGCATAACGCATAACGCATAACGCTTAACGCATAACGCCTAACGCATAACGGGTAACGCATAACGCATAACGCATAACGCATAACGCATAACGCATAACGCATAACGCATAACGCATAACGCATAACGCATAACGCATAACGCATAACGCATAACGCATAACGCATTACGCATAACGCATAACGCATAATGCATAGCGCATAACGCATAACGCATAACGCATAACGCATAACGCATAACGGATAACGCATAACGCATAACGGATAACGCATAACGCATAACGCATAACGCATAACGCATAACGCATAACGCATAACGCATAACGCATAACGCATAACGCATAACGCATAACGCATAACGCATAACGCATAACGCATAACGCATAACGCATAACGCATAACGCATAACGCATAACGCATAACGCATAACGCATAACGCATAACGCATAACGCATAACGCATAACGCATAACGCATAACGCATAACGCATAACGCATAACGCATAACGCATAACGCATAACGCATAACGCATAACGCATAACGCATAACGCATAACGCATAACGCATAACGCATAACGCATAACGCATAACGCATAACGCATAACGCTTAACGCATAACGCATAATGCATAACGCATAACGCTTAACGCATAGCTCATAACGCATAACGCATAACGCTTAACGCATAACGCATAACGGATAACGCATAACGGATAACGCATAACGCATAACGCATAACGCATAACGCATAACGCATAACGCATAACGCATAACGCATAACGCATAACGCATAACGCATAACGCATAACGCATAACGCATAACGCATAACGCATAACGCATAACGCATAACGCATAACGCATAACGCATAACGCATAACGCATAACGCATAACGCATAACGCATAACGCATAACGCATAACGCATAACGCATAACGCATAACGCATAACGCATAACGCATAACGCATAACGCATAACGCATAACGCATAACGCATAACGCATAACGCATAACGCATAACGCATAACGCATAACGCATAACGCATAACGCATAACGCATAACGCATAACGCATAACGCATAACGCATAACGCATAACGCATAACGCATAACGCATAACGCATAACGCATAACGCATAACGCATAACGCATAACGCATAACGCATAACGCATAACGCATAACGCATAACGCATAACGCATAACGCATAACGCATAACGCATAACGCATAACGCATAACGCATAACGCATAACGCATAACGCATAACGCATAACGCATAACGCATAACGCATAACGCATAACGCATAACGCATAACGCATAACGCATAATGCATAACGCATAACGCTTAACGCATAGCTCATAACGCATAACGCATAACGCATAACACATAACCCATAACCCATAATGCATAACGCATAACGCATAACGCATAACGCTTAACGCATAACGCATAACGGATAACGCATAACGGATAACGCATAACGCATAACACATAACGCATAACGCATAACGCATAACGCATAACGCATAACGCATAACGCATAACGCATAACGCATAACGCATAACGCATAACGCATAACGCATAACGCATAACGCATAACGCATAACGCATAACGCATAACGCATAACGCATAACGCATAACGCATAACGCATAACGCATAACGCATAACGCATAACGCATAACGCATAACGCTTAACGCATAACGCATAACGCATAACGCATAACGCATAACGCATAACGCATAACGCTTAACGCATAACGCATAACGCATAACGCATAACGCATAACGCATAACGCATAACGCATAACGCATAACGGATAACGCATAACGCATAACGCATAACGCATAACGCATAACGCATAACGCATAACGCATAACGCATAACGCATAACGCATAACGCATAACGCATAATGCATAGCGCATAACGCATAACGCATAACGCATAACGCATAACGCATAACGGATAACGCATAACGCATAACGGATAACGCATAACGCATAACGCATAACGCATAACGCATAACGCATAACGCATAACGCATAACGCATAACGCATAACGCATAACGCATAACGCATAACGCATAACGCATAACGCATAACGCATAACGCATAACGCATAACGCATAACGCATAACGCATAACGCATAACGCATAACGCATAACGCATAACGCATAACGCATAACGCATAACGCATAACGCTTAACGCATAACGCATAACGCATAACGCATAACGCATAACGCATAACGCATAACGCATAACGCATTACGCATAACGCATAACGCATAACGCATAACGCATAACGCATAACGCATTACGCATAACGCATAACGCATAATGCATAACGCATAACGCTTAACGCATAGCTCATAACGCATAACGCATAAGGCATAACGCTTAACGCATAACGCATAACGGATAACGCATAACGGATAACGCATAACGCATAACACATAACGCATAACGCATAACGCATAACGCATAACGCATAACGCATAACGCATAACGCATAACGCATAACGCATAACGCATAACGCATAACGCATAACGCATAACGCATAACGCATAACGCATAACGCATAACGCATAACGCATAACGCATAACGCATAACGCATAACGCATAACGCATAACGCATAACGCATAACGCATAACGCATAACGCATAACGCATAACGCATAACGCATAACGCATAACGCATAACGCATAACGCTTAACGCATAACGCATAACGCATAACGCTTAACGCATAACGCATAACGCATAACGCATAACGCTTAACGCATAACGCATTACGCATAACGCATAACGCATAATGCATAACGCATAACGCTTAACGCATAGCTCATAACGCATAACGCATAACGCTTAACGCATAACGCATAACGGATAACGCATAACGCATAACGCATAACGGATAACGCATAACGCATAACGCATAACGCATAACGCATAACGCATAACGCATAACGCATAACGCATAACGCATAACGCATAACGCATAACGCATAACGCATAACGCATAACGCATAACGCATAACGCATTACGAATAACGCATAACGCATAATGCATAACGCATAACGCTTAACGCATAGCTGATAACGCATAACGCATAACACATAACGCATAACGCATAACGCATAACGCATAACGCATAACGCATAACGCATAACGCATAACGCATAACGCATAACGCATAACGCATAACGCATAACGCATAACGCATAACGCATAACGCATAACGCATAACGCATAACGCATAACGCATAACGCATAACGCATAACGCATAACGCATAACGCATAACGCATAACGCATAACGCATAACGCATAACGCATAACGCATAACGCATAACGCATAACGCATAACGCATAACGCATAACGCATAACGCATAACGCATAACGCATAACGCATAACGCATAACGCATAACGCATAACGCATAACGCATAACGCATAACGCATAACGCATAACGCATAACGCATAACGCATAACGCATAACGCATAACGCATAACGCTTAACGCATAACGCATAATGCATAACGCATAACGCTTAACGCATAGCTCATAACGCATAACGCATAACGCTTAACGCATAACGCATAGCGGATAACGCATAACGGATAACGCATAACGCATAACACATAACGCATAACGCATAACGCATAACGCATAACGCATAACGCATAACGCATAACGCATAACGCATAACGCATAACGCATAACGCATAACGCATAACGCATAACGCATAACGCATAACGCATAACGCATAACGCATAACGCATAACGCATAACGCATAACGCATAACGCATAACGCATAACGCATAACGCATAACGCATAACACATAACGCATAACGCATAACGCATAACGCATAACGCTTAACGCATAACGCCTAACGCATAACGCGTAACGCATAATGCATAACGCATAACGCTTAACGCATAGCCCATAACGCATAACGCATAACGCATCGCGCATAACGCATAACGCATAACGCATAACGCATAACGCATAACGCATAACGCATAACGCATAACGCATAACGCATAACGCATAACGCATAACGCATAACGCATAACGCATAACGCATAACGCATAACGCATAACGCATAACGCATAACGCATAACGCATAACGCATAACGCATAACGCTTAACGCATAACGCATAACGCATAACGCATAACGCATAACGCATAACGCATAATGCTTAACGCATAACGCATAACGCATAACGCATAACGCATAACGCATAACGCATAACGCCTAACGCATAACGCGTAACGCATAATGCATAACGCATAACGCTTAACGCATAGCCCATAACGCATAACGCATAACGCGTAACGCATAATGCATAACGCATAACGCTTAACGCATAGCCCATAACGCATAACGCATAACGCATCGCGCATAACGCATAACGGATAACGCATAACGCATAACGCATAACGCATAACGCATAACGCTTAACGCATAACGCATAACGCATAACGCATAACGCATAACGCATAACGCATAACGCATAACGCATAACGCATAACGCATAACGCATAACGCATAACGCATAACGCATAACGCATAACGCATAACGCATAACGCATAACGCATAACGCATAACGCATTACGAATAACGCATAACGCATAATGCATAACGCATAACGCTTAACGCATAGCTGATAACGCATAACGCATAACACATAACGCATAACGCATAACGCATAACGCATAACGCATAACGCATAACGCATAACGCATAACGCATAACGCATAACGCATAACGCATAACGCATAACGCATAACGCATAACGCATAACGCATAACGCATAACGCATAACGCATAACGCATAACGCATAACGCATAACGCATAACGCATAACGCATAACGCATAACGCATAACGCATAACGCATAACGCATAACGCATAACGCATAACGCATAACGCATAACGCATAACGCATAACGCATAACGCATAACGCATAACGCATAACGCATAACGCATAACGCATAACGCATAACGCATAACGCATAACGCATAACGCATAACGCATAACGCATAACGCTTAACGCATAACGCATAACGGATAACGCATAACGGATAACGCATAACGCATAACACATAACGCATAACGCATAACGCATAACGCATAACGCATAACGCTTAACGCATAGCTCATAACGCATAACGCATAACGCATAACACATAACCCATAACCCATAACGCATAACGCATAACGCATAACGCATAACGCTTAACGCATAACGCATAACGGATAACGCATAACGGATAACGCATAACGCATAACACATAACGCATAACGCATAACGCATAACGCATAACGCATAACGCATAACGCATAACGCATAACGCATAACGCATAACGCATAACGCATAACGCATAACGCATAACGCATAACGCATAACGCATAACGCATAACGCATAACGCATAACGCATAACGCATAACGCATAACGCATAACGCATAACGCATAACGCATAACGCATAACGCTTAACGCATAACGCATAACGCATAACGCATAACGCATAACGCATAACGCATAACGCTTAACGCATAACGCATAACGCATAACGCATAACGCATAACGCATAACGCATAACGCATAACGGATAACGCATAACGCATAACGCATAACGCATAACGCACAACGCATAACGCATAACGCATAACGCATAACGCATAACGCATAACGCATAACGCATAACGCATAACGCATAACACATAACGCATAACACATAACGCATAACGCATAACGCTTAACGCATAACGCCTAACGCATAACGCGTAACTCATAATGCATAACGCATAACGCTTAACGCATAGCCCATAACGCATAACGCATAACGCATCGCGCATAACGCATAACGGATAACGCATAACGCATAACGCATAACGGATAACGCATAACGCATAACGCATAACGCATAACGAATTACGCATAACGCATAACCCATAACGCATAACGCATAACGCATAACGCATAACGCATAACGCATAACGCATAACGCATAACGCATAACGCATAACGCTTAACGGATAACGCATAACGCTTAACGCATAACGCATTACGCATAACGCATAACGCTTAACGCATAGCTCATAACGCATAACGCATAACGCATAACGCATAACGCATAACGAATTACGCATAACGCATATCGCATAACGCATAACGCTTAACGCATAACGCTTAACGCATAACGCATTACGCATAACGCATAACGCATAACGGATAACGCATGACGCATAACGCATAACGCATAACGCATAACGCATAACGCATAACGCATAACGCATAACGCATAACGCATAACGCATAACGCATAACGCATAACGCATAACGCATAACGCATAACGCATAACGCATAACGCATAACGCATAACGCATAACGCATAACGCATAACGCATAACGCATAACGCATAACGCATAACGCATAACGCATAACGCATAACGCATAACGCATAACGCATTACGAATAACGCATAACGCATAATGCATAACGCATAACGCTTAACGCATAGCTGATAACGCATAACGCATAACACATAACGCATAACGCATAACGCATAACGCATAACGCATAACGCATAACGCATAACGCATAACGCATAACGCATAACGCATAACGCATAACGCATAACGCATAACGCATAACGCATAACGCATAACGCATAACGCATAACGCATAACGCATAACGCATAACGCATAACGCATAACGCATAACGCATAACGCATAACGCATAACGCATAACGCATAACGCATAACGCATAACGCATAACGCATAACGCATAACGCATAACGCATAACGCATAACGCATAACGCATAACGCATAACGCATAACGCATAACGCATAACGCATAACGCATAACGCATAACGCATAACGCATAACGCATAACGCATAACGCATAACGCATAACGCATAACGCATAACGCATAACGCTTAACGCATAACGCATAATGCATAACGCATAACGCTTAACGCATAGCTCATAACGCATAACGCATAACGCTTAACGCATAACGCATAACGGATAACGCATAACGGATAACGCATAACGCATAACACATAACGCATAACGCATAACGCATAACGCATAACGCATAACGCATAACGCATAACGCATAACGCATAACGCATAACGCATAACGCATAACGCATAACGCATAACGCATAACGCATAACGCATAACGCATAACGCATAACGCATAACGCATAACGCATAACGCATAACGCATAACGCATAACGCATAACGCATAACGCATAACGCATAACGCATAACGCATAACGCATAACGCATAACGCATAACGCATAACGCATAACGCATAACGCATAACGCATAACGCATAACGCATAACGCATAACGCATAACGCATAACGCATAACGCATAACGCATAACGCATAACGCATAACGCATAACGCATAACGCATAACGCATAACGCATAATGCATAACGCATAACGCTTAACGCATAGCTCATAACGCATAACGCATAACGCATAACACATAACCCATAACCCATAACGCATAACGCATAACGCATAACGCATAACGCTTAACGCATAACGCATAACGGATAACGCATAACGGATAACGCATAACGCATAACACATAACGCATAACGCATAACGCATAACGCATAACGCATAACGCATAACGCATAACGCATAACGCATAACGCATAACGCATAACGCATAACGCATAACGCATAACGCATAACGCATAACGCATAACGCATAACGCATAACGCATAACGCATAACGCATAACGCATAACGCATAACGCATAACGCATAACGCATAACGCATAACGCATAACGCATAACGCATAACGCATAACGCTTAACGCATAACGCATAACGCATAACGCATAACGCATAACGCATAACGCATAACGCTTAACGCATAACGCATAACGCATAACGCATAACGCATAACGCATAACGCATAACGCATAACGGATAACGCATAACGCATAACGCATAACGCATAACGCTTAACGCATAGCTCATAACGCATAACGCATAACGCATAACGCATAACGCATAACGCATAACGCATAACGCATAACGCATAACGCATAACGCATAACGCATAACGAATTACGCATAACGCATAACCCATAACGCATAACGCATAACGCATAACGCATAACGCATAACGCATAACGCATAACGCATAACGCATAACGCATAACGCTTAACGGATAACGCATAACGCTTAACGCATAACGCATTACGCATAACGCATAACGCTTAACGCATAGCTCATAACGCATAACGCATAACGCATAACGCATAACGCATAACGAATTACGCATAACGCATATCGCATAACGCATAACGCTTAACGCATAACGCTTAACGCATAACGCATTACGCATAACGCATAACGCATAACGGATAACGCATGACGCATAACGCATAACGCATAACGCATAACGCATAACGCATAACGCATAACGCATAACGCATAACGCATAACGCATAACGCATAACGCATAACGCATAACGCATAACGCATAACGCATAACGCATAACGCATAACGCATAACGCATAACGCATAACGCATAACGCATAACGCATAACGCATAACGCATAACGCATAACGCATAACGCATAACGCATAACGCATAACGCATAACGCATAACGCATTACGAATAACGCATAACGCATAATGCATAACGCATAACGCTTAACGCATAGCTGATAACGCATAACGCATAACACATAACGCATAACGCATAACGCATAACGCATAACGCATAACGCATAACGCATAACGCATAACGCATAACGCATAACGCATAACGCATAACGCATAACGCATAACGCATAACGCATAACGCATAACGCATAACGCATAACGCATAACGCATAACGCATAACGCATAACGCATAACGCATAACGCATAACGCATAACGCATAACGCATAACGCATAACGCATAACGCATAACGCATAACGCATAACGCATAACGCATAACGCATAACGCATAACGCATAACGCATAACGCATAACGCATAACGCATAACGCATAACGCATAACGCATAACGCATAACGCATAACGCATAACGCATAACGCATAACGCATAACGCATAACGCATAACGCATAACGCATAACGCATAACGCTTAACGCATAACGCATAATGCATAACGCATAACGCTTAACGCATAGCTCATAACGCATAACGCATAACGCTTAACGCATAACGCATAACGGATAACGCATAACGGATAACGCATAACGCATAACACATAACGCATAACGCATAACGCATAACGCATAACGCATAACGCATAACGCATAACGCATAACGCATAACGCATAACGCATAACGCATAACGCATAACGCATAACGCATAACGCATAACGCATAACGCATAACGCATAACGCATAACGCATAACGCATAACGCATAACGCATAACGCATAACGCATAACGCATAACGCATAACGCATAACGCATAACGCATAACGCATAACGCATAACGCATAACGCATAACGCATAACGCATAACGCATAACGCATAACGCATAACGCATAACGCATAACGCATAACGCATAACGCATAACGCATAACGCATAACGCATAACGCATAACGCATAACGCATAACGCATAACGCATAACGCATAACGCATAACGCATAACGCATAATGCATAACGCATAACGCTTAACGCATAGCTCATAACGCATAACGCATAACGCATAACACATAACCCATAACCCATAACGCATAACGCATAACGCATAACGCATAACGCATAACGCATAACGCATAACGCATAACGCATAACGCATAACGCATAACGCTTAACGCATAACGCCTAACGCATAACGCGTAACTCATAATGCATAACGCATAACGCTTAACGCATAGCCCATAACGCATAACGCATAACGCATCGCGCATAACGCATAACGGATAACGCATAACGCATAACGCATAACGGATAACGCATAACGCATAACGCATAACGCATAACGAATTACGCATAACGCATAACCCATAACGCATAACGCATAACGCATAACGCATAACGCATAACGCATAACGCATAACGCATAACGCATAACGCATAACGCTTAACGGATAACGCATAACGCTTAACGCATAACGCATTACGCATAACGCATAACGCTTAACGCATAGCTCATAACGCATAACGCATAACGCATAACGCATAACGCATAACGAATTACGCATAACGCATATCGCATAACGCATAACGCTTAACGCATAACGCTTAACGCATAACGCATTACGCATAACGCATAACGCATAACGGATAACGCATGACGCATAACGCATAACGCATAACGCATAACGCATAACGCATAACGCATAACGCATAACGCATAACGCATAACGCATAACGCATAACGCATAACGCATAACGCATAACGCATAACGCATAACGCATAACGCATAACGCATAACGCATAACGCATAACGCATAACACATAACGCATAACGCATAACGCATAACGCATAACGCATAACGCATCGCGCATAACGCATAACGCATAACGCATAACGCATAACGCTTAACGCATAACGCCTAACGCATAACGGGTAACGCATAATGCATAACGCATAACGCATCGCGCATAACGCATAACGCATAACGCATAACGCATAACGCATAACGCTTAACGCATAACGCCTAACGCATAACGGGTAACGCATAATGCATAACGCATAACGCATCGCGCATAACGCATAACGCATAACGCATAACGCATAACGCATAACGCTTAACGCATAACGCCTAACGCATAACGGGTAACGCATAATGCATAACGCATAACGCATAACCCATAACGCATAACGCATAACGCATAACGCATAACGCATAACGGATAACGCAAGACGCATAACGCATAACGCATAAAGCATAACGCATAACGCATAACGCATAACGCATAACGCATAACGCATAACGGATAACGCATAACGCATAACGCATAACGGATAACGCATAACGCATAACGCATAACGCATAACGCATAACGCATAACGCATAACGCATAACGCATAACGCATAACGCATAACGCATAACGCATAACGCATAACGCATAACGCATAACGCATAACGCATAACGCATAACGCATAACGCATAACGCATAACGCATAATGCATAACGCATAACGCTTAACGCATAGCTCATAACGCATAACGCATAACGCTTAACGCATAACGCATAACGCATAACGCATAACGCATAACGCATAACGCATAACGCATAACGCATAACGCAAACGCATAACGCATAACGCATAACGCATAACGCATAACGCATAACGCATAACGCATAACGCATAACGCATAACGCATAACGCATAACGCATAACGCATAACGCATAACGCATAACGCATAACGCATAACGCATAACGCATAACGCATAACGCATAACGCATAACGCATAACGCATAACACATAACGCATAACGCATAACGCATAACGCATAACGCATAACGCATAACGCATAACGCTTAACGCATAACGCATAACGCATAACGCATAACGCATAACGCATAACGCTTAACGCATAACGCATTACGCATAACGCATAACGCATAATGCATAACGCATAACGCTTAACGCATAGCTCATAACGCATAACGCATAACGCATAACGCATAACGCATAACCCATAACCCATAACGCATAACGCATAACGCATAACGCATAACGCTTAACGCATAACGCATAACGGATAACGCATAACGGATAACGCATAACGCATAACACATAACGCATAACGCATAACGCATAACGCATAACGCATAACGCATAACGCATAACGCATAACGCATAACGCATAACGCATAACGCATAACGCATAACGCATAACGCATAACGCATAACGCATAACGCATAACGCATAACGCATAACGCATAACGCATAACGCTTAACGCATAACGCATAACGCATAACGCATAACGCATAACGCATAACGCATAATGCTTAACGCATAACGCATAACGCATAACGCATAACGCATAACGCATAACGCATAACGCCTAACGCATAACGCGTAACGCATAATGCATAACGCATAACGCTTAACGCATAGCCCATAACGCATAACGCATAACGCGTAACGCATAATGCATAACGCATAACGCTTAACGCATAGCCCATAACGCATAACGCATAACGCATCGCGCATAACGCATAACGGATAACGCATAACGCATAACGCATAACGCATAACGCATAACGCTTAACGCATAACGCATAACGCATAACGCATAACGCATAACGCATAACGCATAACGCATAACGCATAACGCATAACGCATAACGCATAACGCATAACGCAGAACGCATAACGCATAACGCATAACGCATAACGCATAACGCATAACGCATAACGCATAACGCATTACGAATAACGCATAACGCATAATGCATAACGCATAACGCTTAACGCATAGCTGATAACGCATAACGCATAACACATAACGCATAACGCATAACGCATAACGCATAACGCATAACGCATAACGCATAACGCATAACGCATAACGCATAACGCATAACGCATAACGCATAACGCATAACGCATAACGCATAACGCATAACGCATAACGCATAACGCATAACGCATAACGCATAACGCATAACGCATAACGCATAACGCATAACGCATAACGCATAACGCATAACGCATAACGCATAACGCATAACGCATAACGCATAACGCATAACGCATAACGCATAACGCATAACGCATAACGCATAACGCATAACGCATAACGCATAACGCATAACGCATAACGCATAACGCATAACGCATAACGCATAACGCATAACGCATAACGCTTAACGCATAACGCATAATGCATAACGCATAACGCTTAACGCATAGCTCATAACGCATAACGCATAACGCTTAACGCATAACGCATAACGGATAACGCATAACGGATAACGCATAACGCATAACACATAACGCATAACGCATAACGCATAACGCATAACGCATAACGCATAACGCATAACGCATAACGCATAACGCATAACGCATAACGCATAACGCATAACGCATAACGCATAACGCATAACGCATAACGCATAACGCATAACGCATAACGCATAACGCATAACGCATAACGCATAACGCATAACGCATAACGCATAACGCATAACGCATAACGCATAACGCATAACGCATAACGCATAACGCATAACGCATAACGCATAACGCATAACGCATAACGCATAACGCATAACGCATAACGCATAACGCATAACGCATAACGCATAACGCATAACGCATAACGCATAACGCATAACGCATAACGCATAACGCATAACGCATAACACATAACGCATAACGCATAACGCATAACGCTTAACGCATAACGCCTAACGCATAACGCGTAACGCATAATGCATAACGCATAACGCTTAACGCATAGCCCAAAACGCATGACGCATAACGCATCGCGCATAACGCATAACGCATAACGCATAACGCATAACGCATAACGCATAACGCATAACGCATAACGCATAACGCATAACGCATAACGCATAACGCATAACGCATAACGCATAACGCATAACGCATAACGCATAACGCATAACGCATAACGCATAACGCATAACGCATAACGCTTAACGCATAACGCATAACGCATAACGCATAACGCATAACGCATAACGCATAATGCTTAACGCATAACGCATAACGCATAACGCATAACGCATAACGCATAACGCATAACGCATAACGGATAACGCATAACGCATAACGCATAATGCATAACGCACAACGCATAGCTCATAACGCATAACGCATAACGCATAACGCATAACGCATAACGAATTACGCATAACGCATATCGCATAACGCATAACGCTTAACGCATAACGCTTAACGCATAACGCATTACGCATAACGCATAACGCATAACGGATAACGCATGACGCATAACGCATAACGCATAACGCATAACGCATAACGCATAACGCATAACGCATAACGCATAACGCATAACGCATAACGCATAACGCATAACGCATAACGCATAACGCATAACGCATAACGCATAACGCATAACGCATAACGCATAACGCATAACGCATAACGCATAACGCATAACGCATAACGCATAACGCATAACGCATAACGCATAACGCATAACGCATAACGCATAACGCATAACGCATTACGAATAACGCATAACGCATAATGCATAACGCATAACGCTTAACGCATAGCTGATAACGCATAACGCATAACACATAACGCATAACGCATAACGCATAACGCATAACGCATAACGCATAACGCATAACGCATAACGCATAACGCATAACGCATAACGCATAACGCATAACGCATAACGCATAACGCATAACGCATAACGCATAACGCATAACGCATAACGCATAACGCATAACGCATAACGCATAACGCATAACGCATAACGCATAACGCATAACGCATAACGCATAACGCATAACGCATAACGCATAACGCATAACGCATAACGCATAACGCATAACGCATAACGCATAACGCATAACGCATAACGCATAACGCATAACGCATAACGCATAACGCATAACGCATAACGCATAACGCATAACGCATAACGCATAACGCATAACGCATAACGCATAACGCATAACGCTTAACGCATAACGCATAATGCATAACGCATAACGCTTAACGCATAGCTCATAACGCATAACGCATAACGCTTAACGCATAACGCATAACGGATAACGCATAACGGATAACGCATAACGCATAACACATAACGCATAACGCATAACGCATAACGCATAACGCATAACGCATAACGCATAACGCATAACGCATAACGCATAACGCATAACGCATAACGCATAACGCATAACGCATAACGCATAACGCATAACGCATAACGCATAACGCATAACGCATAACGCATAACGCATAACGCATAACGCATAACGCATAACGCATAACGCATAACGCATAACGCATAACGCATAACGCATAACGCATAACGCATAACGCATAACGCATAACGCATAACGCATAACGCATAACGCATAACGCATAACGCATAACGCATAACGCATAACGCATAACGCATAACGCATAACGCATAACGCATAACGCATAACGCATAACGCATAACGCATAACGCATAACGCATAACGCATAACGCATAACGCATAACGCATAACGCATAATGCATAACGCATAACGCTTAACGCATAGCTCATAACGCATAACGCATAACGCATAACACATAACCCATAACCCATAACGCATAACGCATAACGCATAACGCATAACGCATAACGCATAACGCATAACGCATAACGCATAACGCATAACGCATAACGCATAACGCTTAACGCATAACGCCTAACGCATAACGCGTAACTCATAATGCATAACGCATAACGCTTAACGCATAGCCCATAACGCATAACGCATAACGCATCGCGCATAACGCATAACGGATAACGCATAACGCATAACGCATAACGGATAACGCATAACGCATAACGCATAACGCATAACGAATTACGCATAACGCATAACCCATAACGCATAACGCATAACGCATAACGCATAACGCATAACGCATAACGCATAACGCATAACGCATAACGCATAACGCTTAACGGATAACGCATAACGCTTAACGCATAACGCATTACGCATAACGCATAACGCTTAACGCATAACTCATAACGCATAACGCATAACGCATAACGCATAACGCATAACGAATTACGCATAACGCATATCGCATAACGCATAACGCTTAACGCATAACGCTTAACGCATAACGCATTACGCATAACGCATAACGCATAACGGATAACGCATGACGCATAACGCATAACGCATAACGCATAACGCATAACGCATAACGCATAACGCATAACGCATAACGCATAACGCATAACGCATAACGCATAACGCATAACGCATAACGCATAACGCATAACGCATAACGCATAACGCATAACGCATAACGCATAACGCATAACACATAACGCATAACGCATAACGCATAACGCATAACGCATAACGCATCGCGCATAACGCATAACGCATAACGCATAACGCATAACGCTTAACGCATAACGCCTAACGCATAACGGGTAACGCATAATGCATAACGCATAACGCATCGCGCATAACGCATAACGCATAACGCATAACGCATAACGCATAACGCTTAACGCATAACGCCTAACGCATAACGGGTAACGCATAATGCATAACGCATAACGCATCGCGCATAACGCATAACGCATAACGCATAACGCATAACGCATAACGCTTAACGCATAACGCCTAACGCATAACGGGTAACGCATAATGCATAACGCATAACGCATAACCCATAACGCATAACGCATAACGCATAACGCATAACGCATAACGGATAACGCAAGACGCATAACGCATAACGCATAAAGCATAACGCATAACGCATAACGCATAACGCATAACGCATAACGCATAACGGATAACGCATAACGCATAACGCATAACGGATAACGCATAATGCATAACGCATAACGCATAACGCATAACGCATAACGCATAACGCATAACGCATAACGCATAACGCATAACGCATAACGCATAACGCATAACGCATAACGCATAACGCATAACGCATAACGCATAACGCATAACGCATAATGCATAACGCATAACGCTTAACGCATAGCTCATAACGCATAACGCATAACGCTTAACGCATAACGCATAACGCATAACGCATAACGCATAACGCATAACGCATAACGCATAACGCATAACGCAAACGCATAACGCATAACGCATAACGCATAACGCATAACGCATAACGCATAACGCATAACGCATAACGCATAACGCATAACGCATAACGCATAACGCATAACGCATAACGCATAACGCATAACGCATAACGCATAACGCATAACGCATAACGCATAACGCATAACGCATAACGCATAACGCATAACACATAACGCATAACGCATAACGCATAACGCATAACGCATAACGCATAACGCATAACGCTTAACGCATAACGCATAACGCATAACGCATAACGCATAACGCATAACGCTTAACGCATAACGCATTACGCATAACGCATAACGCATAATGCATAACGCATAACGCTTAACGCATAGCTCATAACGCATAACGCATAACGCATAACGCATAACGCATAACCCATAACCCATAACGCATAACGCATAACGCATAACGCATAACGCTTAACGCATAACGCATAACGGATAACGCATAACGGATAACGCATAACGCATAACACATAACGCATAACGCATAACGCATAACGCATAACGCATAACGCATAACGCATAACGCATAACGCATAACGCATAACGCATAACGCATAACGCATAACGCATAACGCATAACGCATAACGCATAACGCATAACGCATAACGCATAACGCATAACGCATAACGCTTAACGCATAACGCATAACGCATAACGCATAACGCATAACGCATAACGCATAATGCTTAACGCATAACGCATAACGCATAACGCATAACGCATAACGCATAACGCATAACGCCTAACGCATAACGCGTAACGCATAATGCATAACGCATAACGCTTAACGCATAGCCCATAACGCATAACGCATAACGCGTAACGCATAATGCATAACGCATAACGCTTAACGCATAGCCCATAACGCATAACGCATAACGCATCGCGCATAACGCATAACGGATAACGCATAACGCATAACGCATAACGCATAACGCATAACGCTTAACGCATAACGCATAACGCATAACGCATAACGCATAACGCATAACGCATAACGCATAACGCATAACGCATAACGCATAACGCATAACGCATAACGCATAACGCAGAACGCATAACGCATAACGCATAACGCATAACGCATAACGCATAACGCATAACGCATAACGCATTACGAATAACGCATAACGCATAATGCATAACGCATAACGCTTAACGCATAGCTGATAACGCATAACGCATAACACATAACGCATAACGCATAACGCATAACGCATAACGCATAACGCATAACGCATAACGCATAACGCATAACGCATAACGCATAACGCATAACGCATAACGCATAACGCATAACGCATAACGCATAACGCATAACGCATAACGCATAACGCATAACGCATAACGCATAACGCATAACGCATAACGCATAACGCATAACGCATAACGCATAACGCATAACGCATAACGCATAACGCATAACGCATAACGCATAACGCATAACGCATAACGCATAACGCATAACGCATAACGCATAACGCATAACGCATAACGCATAACGCATAACGCATAACGCATAACGCATAACGCATAACGCATAACGCATAACGCTTAACGCATAACGCATAATGCATAACGCATAACGCTTAACGCATAGCTCATAACGCATAACGCATAACGCTTAACGCATAACGCATAACGGATAACGCATAACGGATAACGCATAACGCATAACACATAACGCATAACGCATAACGCATAACGCATAACGCATAACGCATAACGCATAACGCATAACGCATAACGCATAACGCATAACGCATAACGCATAACGCATAACGCATAACGCATAACGCATAACGCATAACGCATAACGCATAACGCATAACGCATAACGCATAACGCATAACGCATAACGCATAACGCATAACGCATAACGCATAACGCATAACGCATAACGCATAACGCATAACGCATAACGCATAACGCATAACGCATAACGCATAACGCATAACGCATAACGCATAACGCATAACGCATAACGCATAACGCATAACGCATAACGCATAACGCATAACGCATAACGCATAACACATAACGCATAACGCATAACGCATAACGCTTAACGCATAACGCCTAACGCATAACGCGTAACGCATAATGCATAACGCATAACGCTTAACGCATAGCCCAAAACGCATGACGCATAACGCATCGCGCATAACGCATAACGCATAACGCATAACGCATAACGCATAACGCATAACGCATAACGCATAACGCATAACGCATAACGCATAACGCATAACGCATAACGCATAACGCATAACGCATAACGCATAACGCATAACGCATAACGCATAACGCATAACGCATAACGCATAACGCATAACGCTTAACGCATAACGCATAACGCATAACGCATAACGCATAACGCATAACGCATAATGCTTAACGCATAACGCATAACGCATAACGCATAACGCATAACGCATAACGCATAACGCATAACGGATAACGCATAACGCATAACGCATAATGCATAACGCACAACGCATAACGCATAACGCATAACGCATAACGCATAACGCATAACGCATAACGCATAACGCATAACACATAACGCATAACACATAACGCATAACGCATAACGCATAACGCTTAACGCATAACGCCTAACGCATAACGCGTAACTCATAATGCATAACGCATAACGCTTAACGCATAGCCCATAACGCATAACGCATAACGCATAACGCATCGCGCATAACGCATAACGGATAACGCATAACGCATAACGCATAACGGATAACGCATAACGCATAACGCATAACGCATAACGAATTACGCATAACGCATAACCCATAACGCATAACGCATAACGCATAACGCATAACGCATAACGCATAACGCATAACGCATAACGCATAACGCATAACGCATAACGCATAACGCATAACGCATAACGCATAACGGATAACGCATAACGCTTAACGCATAACGCATTACGCATAACGCATAACGCATAATGCATAACGCATAACGCTTAACGCATAGCTCATAACGCATAACGCATAACGCATAACGCATAACGCATAACGAATTACGCATAACGCATATCGCATAACGCATAACGCTTAACGCATAACGCTTAACGCATAACGCATTACGCATAACGCATAACGCATAACGGATAACGCATGACGCATAACGCATAACGCATAACGCATAACGCATAACGCATAACGCATAACGCATAACGCATAACGCATAACGCATAACGCATAACGCATAACGCATAACGCATAACGCATAACGCATAACGCATAACGCATAACGCATAACGCATAACGCATAACGCATAACGCATAACGCATAACGCATAACGCATAACGCATAACGCATAACGCATAACGCATAACGCATAACGCATAACGCATAACGCATAACGCATAACGCATAACGCATAACGCATAACGCATAACGCATAACGCATAACGCATAACGCATAACGCATCGCGCATAACGCATAACGCATAACGCATAACGCATAACGCTTAACGCATAACGCCTAACGCATAACGGGTAACGCATAATGCATAACGCATAACGCATCGCGCATAACGCATAACGCATAACGCATAACGCATAACGCATAACGCATAACGCTTAACGCATAACGCCTAACGCATAACGGGTAACGCATAATGCATAACGCATAACGCATAACCCATAACGCATAACGCATAACGCATAACGCATAACGCATAACGCATAACGGATAACGCAAGACGCATAACGCATAACGCATAAAGCATAACGCATAACGCATAACGCATAACGCATAACGCATAACGCATAACGCATAACGCATAACGGATAACGCATAACGCATAACGCATAACGGATAACGCATAACGCATAACGCATAACGCATAACGCATAACGCATAACGCATAACGCATAACGCATAACGCATAACGCATAACGCATAACGCATAACGCATAACGCATAACGCATAACGCATAACGCATAACGCATAACGCATAACGCATAACGCATAACGCATAACGCATAATGCATAACGCATAACGCTTAACGCATAGCTCATAACGCATAACGCATAACGCTTAACGCATAACGCATAACGCATAACGCATAACGCATAACGCATAACGCATAACGCATAACGCATAACGCATAACGCATAACGCATAACGCATAACGCATAACGCATAACGCATAACGCATAACGCATAACGCATAACGCATAACGCATAACGCATAACGCATAACGCATAACGCATAACGCATAACGCATAACGCATAACGCATAACACATAACGCATAACGCATAACGCATAACGCATAACGCATAACGCATAACGCATAACGCTTAACGCATAACGCATAACGCATAACGCATAACGCATAACGCATAACGCTTAACGCATAACGCATTACGCATAACGCATAACGCATAATGCATAACGCATAACGCTTAACGCATAGCTCATAACGCATAACGCATAACGCATAACGCATAACCCATAACCCATAACGCATAACGCATAACGCATAACGCATAACGCTTAACGCATAACGCATAACGGATAACGCATAACGGATAACGCATAACGCATAACACATAACGCATAACGCATAACGCATAACGCATAACGCATAACGCATAACGCATAACGCATAACGCATAACGCATAACGCATAACGCATAACGCATAACGCATAACGCATAACGCATAACGCATAACGCATAACGCATAACGCATAACGCATAACGCATAACGCATAACGCATAACGCATAACGCATAACGCATAACGCATAACGCATAACGCATAACGCATAACGCATAACGCATAACGCATAACGCATAACGCATAACGCATAACGCATAACGCATAACGCATAACGCATAACGCATAACGCATAACGCATAACGCATAACGCATAACGCATAACGCATAACGCATAACGCATAACGCATAACGCATAACGCATAACGCATAACGCATAATGCATAACGCATAACGCATAACGCATAACGCATAACGCATAACGCATAACGCATAACGCATAACGCATAACGCATAACGCATAACGCATAACGCATAACGCTTAACGCATAACGCAAAACGCATAACGCATAACGCATAACGCATAACGCTTAACGCATAACGCATTACGCATAACGCATAACGCATAACGCATAACGCATAACGCTTAACGCATAGCTCATAACGCATAACGCATAACGCATAACGCATAACCCATAACCCATAACGCATAACGCATAACGCATAACGCATAACGCATAACGCATAACGCATAACGCTTAACGCATAACGCATAACGGATAACGCATAACGGATAACGCATAACGCATAACACATAACGCATAACGCATAACGCATAACGCATAACGCATAACGCATAACGCATAACGCATAACGCATAACGCATAACGCATAACGCATAACGCATAACGAATAACGCATAACGCATAACGCATAACGCATAACGCATAACGCATAACGCATAACGCATAACGCATAACGCATAACGCATAACGCATAACGCATAACGCATAACGGATAACGCATAACGCATAACGCATAATGCATAACGCACAACGCATAACGCATAACGCATAACGCATAACGCATAACGCATAACGTATAACGCATAACGCATAACACATAACGCATAACACATAACGCATAACGCATAACGCATAACGCTTAACGCATAACGCCTAACGCATAACGCGTAACTCATAATGCATAACGCATAACGCTTAACGCATAGCCCATAACGCATAACGCATAACGCATCGCGCATAACGCATAACGGATAACGCATAACGCATAACGCATAACGGATAACGCATAACGCATAACGCATAACGCATAACGAATTACGCATAACGCATAACCCATAACGCATAACGCATAACGCATAACGCATAACGCATAACGCATAACGCATAACGCATAACGCATAACGCATAACGCATAACGCATAACGCATAACGCATAACGCATAACGCATAACGCATAACGCATAACGCATAACGGATAACGCATAACGCTTAACGCATAACGCATTACGCATAACGCATAACGCATAACGCATAATGCATAACGCATAACGCTTAACGCATAGCTCATAACGCATAACTCATAACGCTTAACGCATAACGCATAACGCATAACGCATAACGCATAACGCATAACGCATAACGCATAACGCATAACGCATAACGCATAACGCATAACGCATAACGCATAACGCATAACGCATAACGCATAACGCATAACGCATAACGCATAACGCATAACGCATAACGCATAACGCATAACGCATAACGCATAACGCATAACGCATAACGCATAACGCATAACGCATAACGCATAACGCATAACGCATAACGCATAACGCATAACGCATAACGCATAACGCATAACGCATAACGCATAACGCATAACGCATAACGCATAACGCATAACGCATAACGCATAACGCATAACGCTTAACGCATAACGCATAACGCATAACGCATAACGCATAACGCATAACGCATAACGCATAACGCTTAACGCATAACGCATTACGCATAACGCATAACGCATCGCGCATAACGCATAGCGCATAACGAATAACGCATAACGCTTAACGCATAACGCATTACGCATAACGCATAACGCATAACGCATAATGCATAACGCATAACGCTTAACGCATAGCTCATAACGCATAACTCATAACGCTTAACGCATAACGCATAACGCATAACGCATAACGCATAACGCATAACGCATAACGCATAACGCATAACACATAACGCATAACACATAACGCATAACGCATAACGCATAACGCTTAACGCATAACGCCTAACGCATAACGCGTAACTCATAATGCATAACGCATAACGCTTAACGCATAGCCCATAACGCATAACGCATAACGCATAACGCATCGCGCATAACGCATAACGGATAACGCATAACGCATAACGCATAACGGATAACGCATAACGCATAACGCATAACGCATAACGAATTACGCATAACGCATAACCCATAACGCATAACGCATAAGGCATAACGCATAACGCATAACGCATAACGCATAACGCATAACGCATAACGCATAACGCATAACGCATAACGCATAACGCATAACGGATAACGCATAACGCTTAACGCATAACGCATTACGCATAACGCATAACGCATAATGCATAACGCATAACGCTTAACGCATAGCTCATAACGCATAACGCATAACGCATAACGCATAACGCATAACGCATAACGAATTACGCATAACGCATATCGCATAACGCATAACGCTTAACGCATAACGCTTAACGCATAACGCATTACGCATAACGCATAACGCATAACGGATAACGCATGACGCATAACGCATAACGCATAACGCATAACGCATAACGCATAACGCATAACGCATAACGCATAACGCATAACGCATAACGCATAACGCATAACGCATAACGCATAACGCATAACGCATAACGCATAACGCATAACGCATAACGCATAACGCATAACGCATAACGCATAACGCATAACGCATAACGCATAACGCATAACGCATAACGCATAACACATAACGCATAACGCATAACGCATAACGCATAACGCATAACGCATAACGCATCGCGCATAACGCATAACGCATAACGCATAACGCATAACGCTTAACGCATAACGCCTAACGCATAACGGGTAACGCATAATGCATAACGCATAACGCATCGCGCATAACGCATAACGCATAACGCATAACGCATAACGCATAACGCTTAACGCATAACGCCTAACGCATAACGGGTAACGCATAATGCATAACGCATAACGCATAACCCATAACGCATAACGCATAACGCATAACGCATAACGCATAACGGATAACGCAAGACGCATAACGCATAACGCATAAAGCATAACGCATAACGCATAACGCATAACGCATAACGCATAACGCATAACGCATAACGCATAACGCATAACGGATAACGCATAACGCATAACGGATAACGCATAACGCATAACGCATAACGCATAACGCATAACGCATAACGCATAACGCATAACGCATAACGCATAACGCATAACGCATAACGCATAACGCATAACGCATAACGCATAACGCATAACGCATAACGCATAACGCATAACGCATAACGCATAATGCATAACGCATAACGCTTAACGCATAGCTCATAACGCATAACGCATAACGCTTAACGCATAACGCATAACGCATAACGCATAACGCATAACGCATAACGCATAACGCATAACGCATAACGCATAACGCATAACGCATAACGCATAACGCATAACGCATAACGCATAACGCATAACGCATAACGCATAACGCATAACGCATAACGCATAACGCATAACGCATAACGCATAACGCATAACGCATAACACATAACGCATAACGCATAACGCATAACGCATAACGCATAACGCATAACGCATAACGCTTAACGCATAACGCATAACGCATAACGCATAACGCATAACGCATAACGCTTAACGCATAACGCATTACGCATAACGCATAACGCATAATGCATAACGCATAACGCTTAACGCATAGCTCATAACGCATAACGCATAACGCATAACGCATAACCCATAACCCATAACGCATAACGCATAACGCATAACGCATAACGCTTAACGCATAACGCATAACGGATAACGCATAACGGATAACGCATAACGCATAACACATAACGCATAACGCATAACGCATAACGCATAACGGATAACGCATAACGCATAACGCATAATGCATAACGCACAACGCATAACGCATAACGCATAACGCATAACGCATAACGCATAACGTATAACGCATAACGCATAACACATAACGCATAACACATAACGCATAACGCATAACGCATAACGCTTAACGCATAACGCGTAACGCATAACGCGTAACTCATAATGCATAACGCATAACGCTTAACGCATAGCCCATAACGCATAACGCATAACGCATCGCGCATAACGCATAACGGATAACGCATAACGCATAACGCATAACGGATAACGCATAACGCATAACGCATAACGCATAACGAATTACGCATAACGCATAACCCATAACGCATAACGCATAACGCATAACGCATAACGCATAACGCATAACGCATAACGCATAACGCATAACGCATAACGCATAACGCATAACGCATAACGGATAACGCATAACGCTTAACGCATAACGCATTACGCATAACGCATAACGCATAACGCATAATGCATAACGCATAACGCTTAACGCATAGCTCATAACGCATAACTCATAACGCTTAACGCATAACGCATAACGCATAACGCATAACGCATAACGCATAACGCTTAACGCATAACGCATTACGCATAACGCATAACGCATAATGCATAACGCATAACGCTTAACGCATAGCTCATAACGCATAACGCATAACGCATAACGCATAACGCATAACGCATAACGCATAACGCATAACGCATAACGCATAACGAATTACGCATAACGCATATCGCATAACGCATAACGCTTAACGCATAACGCTTAACGCATAACGCATTACGCATAACGCATAACGCATAACGGATAACGCATGACGCATAACGCATAACGCATAACGCATAACGCATAACGCATAACGCATAACGCATAACTCATAACGCATAACGCATAACGCATAACGCATAACGCATAACGCATAACGCATAACGCATAACGCATAACGCATAACGCATAACGCATAATGCATAACGCATAACGCATAACGCATAACGCATAACGCATAACGCATAACGCATAACGCATAACGCATAACGCATAACGCATAACGCATAACGCATAACGCTTAACGCATAACGCATTACGCATAACGCATAACGCATAATGCATAACGCATAACGCTTAACGCATAGCTCATAACGCATAACGCATAACGCATAACGCATAACGCATAACGCATAACGCATAACGCATAACGCATAACGCATAACGAATTACGCATAACGCATATCGCATAACGCATAACGCTTAACGCATAACGCTTAACGCATAACGCATTACGCATAACGCATAACGCATAACGGATAACGCATGACGCATAACGCATAACGCATAACGCATAACGCATAACGCATAACGCATAACGCATAACTCATAACGCATAACGCATAACGCATAACGCATAACGCATAACGCATAACGCATAACGCATAACGCATAACGCATAACGCATAACGCATAACGCATAACACATAACGCATAACGCATAACGCATAACGCATAACGCATTACGCATAACGCATAACGCATAATGCATAACGCATAACGCTTAACGCATAGCTGATAACGCATAACGCATAGCCCATAACGCATAACGCATAACGCATAACGCATAACGCATAACACATAACGCATAACGCATAACGCATAACGCATAACGCATAACGCATAACGCATAACGCATCGCGCATAACGCATAACGCATAACGCATAACGCATAACGCATAACGCTTAACGCATAACGCCTAACGCATAACGCGTAACGCATAATGCATTACGCATAACGCATAACCCATAACGCATAACGCATAACGCATAACGCATAACGCATAACGCATAACGCATAACGGATAACGCATAACGCATAACGCTTAACGCATAACGCATTACGCATAACGCATAACGCATAACGCATAACGCATAACGCATAACGCATAACGCATAACGCATAACGCATAACGCATAACGCATAACGCATAACGCATAACGCATAACGCATAACGCATAACGCATAACGCATAACGCATAACGCATAACGCATAACGCATAACGCATAACGCATAACGCATAACGCATAACGCATAACGCATAACGCATAACGCATAACGCATAACGCATAACGCATAACGCATAACGCATAACGCATAACGCATAACGCATAACGCATAACGCATAACGCATAACGCATAACGCATAACGCATAACGCATAACGCATAACGCATAACGCATAACGCATAACGCATAACGCATAACGCATAACGCATAACGCATAACGCATAACGCATAACGCATAACGCATAACGCATAACGCATAACGCATAACGCATAACGCATAACGCATAACGCATAACGCATAACGCATAACGCATAACGCTTAACGCATAACGCATAACGCATAACGCATAACGCATAACGCATAACGCATAACGCTTAACGCATAACGCATTACGCATAACGCATAACGCATAATGCATAACGCATAACGCTTAACGCATAGCTCATAACGCATAACGCATAACGCATAACGCATAACCCATAACCCATAACGCATAACGCATAACGCATAACGCATAACGCATAACGCATAACGCTTAACGCATAACGCATAACGGATAACGCATAACGGATAACGCATAACGCATAACACATAACGCATAACGCATAACGCATAACGCATAACGCATAACGCATAACGCATAACGCATAACGCATAACGCATAACGCATAACGCATAACGCATAACGCATAACGCATAACGCATAACGCATAACGCATAACGCATAACGCATAACGCATAACGGATAACGCATAACGCATAACGCATAGCGCATAACGAATAACGCATAACGCATAACCCATAACGCATAACGCATAACGCATAACGCATAACGCATAACGCATAACGCATAACACATACCGCATAACGCATAACGCATAACGCTTAACGCATAACGCATAACGCATAACGCATAACGCATAACGCATAACGCATAACGCATAACGCATAACGCATAACGCATAACACATACCGCATAACGCATAACGCATAACGCTTAACGCATAACGCATAACGCATAACGCATAACGCATAACGCATAACGCATAACGCATAACGCATAACGCATAACGCATAACGCATAACGCATAACGCATAACGCATAACGCATAACGCATAACGCATAACGCATAACGCATAACGCATAACGCATAACGCATAACGCATAACGCATAACGCTTAACGCATAACGCATTACGCATAACGCATAACGCATAATGCATAACGCATAACGCTTAACGCATAGCTCATAACGCATAACGCATAACGCTTAACGCATAACGCATAACGGATAACGCATAACGGATAACGCATAACGCATAACACATAACGCATAACGCATAACGCATAACGCATAACGCATAACGCATAACGCATAACACATAACGCATAACGCATAACGCATAACGCATAACGCATAACGCATAACGCATAACGCATAACGCATAACGCATAACGCATAACGCATAACGCATAACGCATAACGCATAACGCATAACGCATAACGCATAACGCATGACGCATAACGCATAACGCATAACGCATAACGCATAACGCATAACGCATAACGCATTACACATAACGCATAACGCATAACGCATAACGCATAACGCATAACGCATAACGCATAACGCATAACGCATAACGCATAACGCATAACGCATAACGCATAACGCATAACGCATAACGCATAACGCATAACGCATAACGCATAACGCATAACGCATAACGCATAACGCATAACGCATAACGCATAACGCATAACGGATAACGCATAACGCATAACGCATAACGGATAACGCATAACGCATAACGCATAACGCATAACGCATAACGCATAACGCATAACGCATAACGCATAACGCATAACGCATAACGCATAACGCATAATGCATAACGCATAACGCTTAACGCATAGCTCATAACGCATAACTCATAACGCTTAACGCATAACGCATAACGCATAACGCATAACGCATAACGCATAACGCATAACGCATAACGCATAACGCATAACGCATAACGCATAACGCATAACGCATAACGCATAACGCATAACGCATAACGCTTAACGCATAACGCATAACGCATAACGCATAACGCATAACGCATAACGCATAACGCATAACGCATAACGCTTAACGCATAACGCATAACGCATAACGCATAACGCATAATGCATAACGCATAACGCTTAACGCATAGCTCATAACGCATAACTCATAACGCTTAACGCATAACGCATAACGCATAACGCTTAACGCATAACGCATAACGCATAACGCATAACGCATAACGCATAACGCATAACGCATAACGCATAACGCTTAACGCATAACGCATTACGCATAACGCATAACGCATAATGCATAACGCATAACGCTTAACGCATAGCTCATAACGCATAACGCATAACGCATAACACATAACCCATAACCCATAACGCATAACGCATAACGCATAACGCATAACGCTTAACGCATAACGCATAACGCATAACGCATAACGCATAACGCATAACGCATAACGCATAACGCATAACGCATAACGCTTAACGCATAACGCATTACGCATAACGCATAACGCATAATGCATAACGCATAACGCATAACGCATAACGCATAACGCATAACGCATAACGCATAACGCATAACGCATAACGCATAACGCATAACGCATAACGCATAACGCATAACGCATAACGCATAACGCATAACGCATAACGCATAACGCATAACGCATAACGCATAACGCATAACGCATAACGCATAACGCATAACGCATAACGCATAACGCATAACGCATAACGCATAACGCATAACGCATAACGCATAACGCATAACGCATAACGCATAACGCATAACGCATAACGCATAACGCATAACGCATAACGCATAACGCATAACGCATAACGCATAACGCATAACGCATAACGCATAACGCATAACGCATAACGCATAACGCATAACGCATAACGCTTAACGCATAACGCATAACGCATAACGCATAACGCATAACGCATAACGCATAACGCATAACGCATAACGCTTAACGCATAACGCATTACGCATAACGCATAACGCATAATGCATAACGCATAACGCTTAACGCATAGCTCATAACGCATAACGCATAACGCATAACACATAACCCATAACCCATAACGCATAACGCATAACGCATAACGCATAACGCTTAACGCATAACGCATAACGGATAACGCATAACGGATAACGCATAACGCATAACACATAACGCATAACGCATAACGCATAACGCATAACGCATAACGCATAACGCATAACGCATAACGCATAACGCATAACGCATAACGCATAACGCATAACGCATAACGCATAACGCATAACGCATAACGCATAACGCATAACGCATAACGCATAACGCATAACGCATAACGCATAGCGCATAACGAATAACGCATAACGCATAACCCATAACGCATAACGCATAACGCATAACGCATAACGCATAACGCATAACGCATAACGCATAACGCATAACGCATAACGCATAACGCATAACGCATAACGCATAACGCATAACGGATAACGCATAACGCATAACGCATAACGGATAACGCATAACGCATAACGCATAACGCATAACGCATAACGCATAACGCATATCGCATTACGCATAACGCATAACGCATAACGGATAACGCATGACGCATAACGCATAACGCATAACGCATTACGCAGAACGCATAACGCATAACGCATAACGCATAACGCATAACGCATAACGCATAACGCATAACGCATAACGCATAACGCATAACGGATAACGCATAACGCATAACGCATAACGCATAACGCATAACGCATAACGCATAACGCATAACGCATAACGCATAACGCATAACGGATAACGCATAACGCATAACGCATAACGCATAACGCTTAACGCATAACGCATTACGCATAACGCATAACGCATAATGCATAACGCATAACGCTTAACGCATAGCTCATAACGCATAACGCATAACGCTTAACGCATAACGCATAACGGATAACGCATAACGGATAACGCATAACGCATAACACATAACGCATAACGCATAACGCATAACGCATAACGCATAACGCATAACGCATAACGCATAACGCATAACGCATAACGCATGACGCATAACGCATAACGCATAACGCATAACGCATAACGCATAACGCATAACGCATAACGCATAACGCATAACGCATAACGCATAACGCATAACGCATAACGCATAACGCATAACGCATAACGCATAACGCATAACGCATAACGCATAACGCATAACGCATAACGCATAACGCATAACGCATGACGCATGACGCATGACGCATGACGCATGACGCATGACGCATAACGCATAACGCATAACGCTTAACGCATAACGCATAACGCATAACGCATAACGCATAACGCATAACGCATAACGCATAACGCATAACGCATAACGCATAACGCATAACGCATAACGCATAACGCATAACGCATAATGCATAACGCATAACGCTTAACGCATAGCTCATAACGCATAACGCATAACGCATAACGCATAACCCATAACCCATAACGCATAACGCATAACGCATAACGCATAACGCACAACGCTTAACGCATAACGCATAACGGATAACGCATAACGGATAACGCATAACGCATAACACATAACGCATAACGCATAACGCATAACGCATAACGCATAACGCATAACGCATAACGCATAACGCATAATGCATAACGCATAACGCTTAACGCATAGCTCATAACGCATAACGCATAACGCATAACGCATAACCCATAACCCATAACGCATAACGCATAACGCATAACGCATAACGCATAACGCTTAACGCATAACGCATAACGGATAACGCATAACGGATAACGCATAACGCATAACACATAACGCATAACGCATAACGCATAACGCATAAAGCATAACGCATAACGCATAACGCATAACGCATAACGCATAACGCATAACGCATAACGCATAACGCATAACGCATAACGCATAACGCATAACGCATAACGCATAACGCATAACGCATAACGCATAACGCATAACGCATAACGCATAACGCATAACGCATAACGGATAACGCATAACGCATAACGCATAATGCATAACGCACAACGCATAACGCATAACGCATAACGCATAACGCATAACGCATAACGCATAACGTATAACGCATAACGCATAACACATAACGCATAACGCTTAACGCATAACGCCTAACGCATAACGCGTAACTCATAATGCATAACGCATAACGCTTAACGCATAGCCCATAACGCATAACGCATAACGCATCGCGCATAACGCATAACGGATAACGCATAACGCATAACGCATAACGGATAACGCATAACGCATAACGCATAACGCATAACGAATTACGCATAACGCATAACCCATAACGCATAACGCATAACGCATAACGCATAACGCATAACGCATAACGCATAACGCATAACGCATAACGCATAACGGATAACGCATAACGCTTAACGCATAACGCATTACGCATAACGCATAACGCATAATGCATAACGCATAACGCTTAACGCATAGCTCATAACGCATAACGCATAACGCATAACGCATAACGCATAACGCATAACGCATAACGCATAACGCATAACGCATAACGAATTACGCATAACGCATATCGCATAACGCATAACGCTTAACGCATAACGCTTAACGCATAACGCATTACGCATAACGCATAACGCATAACGGATAACGCATGACGCATAACGCATAACGCATAACGCATAACGCATAACGCATAACGCATAACGCATAACTCATAACGCATAACGCATAACGCATAACGCATAACGCATAACGCATAACGCATAACGCATAACGCATAACGCATAACGCATAACGCATAACGCATAACACATAACGCATAACGCATAACGCATAACGCATAACGCATTACGCATAACGCATAACGCATAATGCATAACGCATAACGCTTAACGCATAGCTGATAACGCATAACGCATAGCCCATAACGCATAACGCATAACGCATAACGCATAACGCATAACACATAACGCATAACGCATAACGCATAACGCATAACGCATAACGCATAACGCATAACGCATCGCGCATAACGCATAACGCATAACGCATAACGCATAACGCATAACGCTTAACGCATAACGCCTAACGCATAACGCGTAACGCATAATGCATTACGCATAACGCATAACCCATAACGCATAACGCATAACGCATAACGCATAACGCATAACGCATAACGGATAACGCATAACGCATAACGCTTAACGCATAACGCATTACGCATAACGCATAACGCATAACGCATAACGCATAACGCATAACGCATAACGCATAACGCATAACGCATAACGCATAACGCATAACGCATAACGCATAACGCATAACGCATAACGCATAACGCATAACGCATAACGCATAACGCATAACGCATAACGCATAACGCATAACGCATAACGCATAACGCATAACGCATAACGCATAACGCATAACGCATAACGCATAACGCATAACGCATAACGCATAACGCATAACGCATAACGCATAACGCATAACGCATAACGCATAACGCATAACGCATAACGCATAACGCATAACGCATAACGCATAACGCATAACGCATAACGCATAACGCATAACGCATAACGCATAACGCATAACGCATAACGCATAACGCATAACGCATAACGCATAACGCATAACGCATAACGCATAACGCATAACGCATAACGCATAACGCATAACGCATAACGCATAACGCATAACGCATAACGCATAACGCATAACGCTTAACGCATAACGCATAACGCATAACGCATAACGCATAACGCATAACGCATAACGCTTAACGCATAACGCATTACGCATAACGCATAACGCATAATGCATAACGCATAACGCTTAACGCATAGCTCATAACGCATAACGCATAACGCATAACGCATAACCCATAACCCATAACGCATAACGCATAACGCATAACGCATAACGCATAACGCATAACGCTTAACGCATAACGCATAACGGATAACGCATAACGGATAACGCATAACGCATAACACATAACGCATAACGCATAACGCATAACGCATAACGCATAACGCATAACGCATAACGCATAACGCATAACGCATAACGCATAACGCATAACGCATAACGCATAACGCATAACGCATAACGCATAACGCATAACGCATAACGCATAACGGATAACGCATAACGCATAACGCATAGCGCATAACGAATAACGCATAACGCATAACCCATAACGCATAACGCATAACGCATAACGCATAACGCATAACGCATAACGCATAACACATACCGCATAACGCATAACGCATAACGCTTAACGCATAACGCATAACGCATAACGCATAACGCATAACGCATAACGCATAACGCATAACGCATAACGCATAACGCATAACACATACCGCATAACGCATAACGCATAACGCTTAACGCATAACGCATAACGCATAACGCATAACGCATAACGCATAACGCATAACGCATAACGCATAACGCATAACGCATAACGCATAACGCATAACGCATAACGCATAACGCATAACGCATAACGCATAACGCATAACGCATAACGCATAACGCATAACGCATAACGCATAACGCTTAACGCATAACGCATTACGCATAACGCATAACGCATAATGCATAACGCATAACGCTTAACGCATAGCTCATAACGCATAACGCATAACGCTTAACGCATAACGCATAACGGATAACGCATAACGGATAACGCATAACGCATAACACATAACGCATAACGCATAACGCATAACGCATAACGCATAACGCATAACGCATAACACATAACGCATAACGCATAACGCATAACGCATAACGCATAACGCATAACGCATAACGCATAACGCATAACGCATAACGCATAACGCATAACGCATAACGCATAACGCATAACGCATAACGCATAACGCATAACGCATGACGCATAACGCATAACGCATAACGCATAACGCATAACGCATAACGCATAACGCATTACACATAACGCATAACGCATAACGCATAACGCATAACGCATAACGCATAACGCATAACGCATAACGCATAACGCATAACGCATAACGCATAACGCATAACGCATAACGCATAACGCATAACGCATAACGCATAACGCATAACGCATAACGCATAACGCATAACGCATAACGCATAACGCATAACGCATAACGGATAACGCATAACGCATAACGCATAACGGATAACGCATAACGCATAACGCATAACGCATAACGCATAACGCATAACGCATAACGCATAACGCATAACGCATAACGCATAACGCATAACGCATAATGCATAACGCATAACGCTTAACGCATAGCTCATAACGCATAACTCATAACGCTTAACGCATAACGCATAACGCATAACGCATAACGCATAACGCATAACGCATAACGCATAACGCATAACGCATAACGCATAACGCATAACGCATAACGCATAACGCATAACGCATAACGCTTAACGCATAACGCATAACGCATAACGCATAACGCATAACGCATAACGCATAACGCATAACGCATAACGCTTAACGCATAACGCATTACGCATAACGCATAACGCATAATGCATAACGCATAACGCTTAACGCATAGCTCATAACGCATAACGCATAACGCATAACACATAACCCATAACCCATAACGCATAACGCATAACGCATAACGCATAACGCTTAACGCATAACGCATAACGCATAACGCATAACGCATAACGCATAACGCATAACGCATAACGCATAACGCATAACGCTTAACGCATAACGCATTACGCATAACGCATAACGCATAATGCATAACGCATAACGCATAACGCATAACGCATAACGCATAACGCATAACGCATAACGCATAACGCATAACGCATAACGCATAACGCATAACGCATAACGCATAACGCATAACGCATAACGCATAACGCATAACGCATAACGCATAACGCATAACGCATAACGCATAACGCATAACGCATAACGCATAACGCATAACGCATAACGCATAACGCATAACGCATAACGCATAACGCATAACGCATAACGCATAACGCATAACGCATAACGCATAACGCATAACGCATAACGCATAACGCATAACGCATAACGCATAACGCATAACGCATAACGCATAACGCATAACGCATAACGCATAACGCATAACGCATAACGCATAACGCATAACGCATAACGCATAACGCATAACGCTTAACGCATAACGCATAACGCATAACGCATAACGCATAACGCATAACGCATAACGCATAACGCATAACGCTTAACGCATAACGCATTACGCATAACGCATAACGCATAATGCATAACGCATAACGCTTAACGCATAGCTCATAACGCATAACGCATAACGCATAACACATAACCCATAACCCATAACGCATAACGCATAACGCATAACGCATAACGCTTAACGCATAACGCATAACGGATAACGCATAACGGATAACGCATAACGCATAACACATAACGCATAACGCATAACGCATAACGCATAACGCATAACGCATAACGCATAACGCATAACGCATAACGCATAACGCATAACGCATAACGCATAACGCATAACGCATAACGCATAACGCATAACGCATAACGCATAACGCATAACGCATAACGCATAACGCATAACGCATAACGCATAGCGCATAACGAATAACGCATAACGCATAACCCATAACGCATAACGCATAACGCATAACGCATAACGCATAACGCATAACGCATAACGCATAACGCATAACGCATAACGCATAACGCATAACGCATAACGCATAACGCATAACGCATAACGGATAACGCATAACGCATAACGCATAACGGATAACGCATAACGCATAACGCATAACGCATAACGCATAACGCATAACGCATATCGCATTACGCATAACGCATAACGCATAACGGATAACGCATGACGCATAACGCATAACGCATAACGCATTACGCAGAACGCATAACGCATAACGCATAACGCATAACGCATAACGCATAACGCATAACGCATAACGCATAACGCATAACGCATAACGGATAACGCATAACGCATAACGCATAACGCATAACGCATAACGCATAACGCATAACGCATAACGCATAACGCATAACGCATAACGGATAACGCATAACGCATAACGCATAACGCATAACGCTTAACGCATAACGCATTACGCATAACGCATAACGCATAATGCATAACGCATAACGCTTAACGCATAGCTCATAACGCATAACGCATAACGCTTAACGCATAACGCATAACGGATAACGCATAACGGATAACGCATAACGCATAACACATAACGCATAACGCATAACGCATAACGCATAACGCATAACGCATAACGCATAACGCATAACGCATAACGCATAACGCATAACGCATGACGCATAACGCATAACGCATAACGCATAACGCATAACGCATAACGCATAACGCATAACGCATAACGCATAACGCATAACGCATAACGCATAACGCATAACGCATAACGCATAACGCATAACGCATAACGCATAACGCATAACGCATAACGCATAACGCATAACGCATAACGCATAACGCATGACGCATGACGCATGACGCATGACGCATGACGCATGACGCATAACGCATAACGCATAACGCTTAACGCATAACGCATAACGCATAACGCATAACGCATAACGCATAACGCATAACGCATAACGCATAACGCATAACGCATAACGCATAACGCATAACGCATAACGCATAACGCATAATGCATAACGCATAACGCTTAACGCATAGCTCATAACGCATAACGCATAACGCATAACGCATAACCCATAACCCATAACGCATAACGCATAACGCATAACGCATAACGCACAACGCTTAACGCATAACGCATAACGGATAACGCATAACGGATAACGCATAACGCATAACACATAACGCATAACGCATAACGCATAACGCATAACGCATAACGCATAACGCATAACGCATAACGCATAACGCATAACGCATAACGCATAACGCATAACGCATAACGCATAACGCATAACGCATAACGCATAACGCATAACGCATAACGCATAACGCATAACGCATAACGCATAACGCATAACGCATAACGCATAACGCATAACGCATAACGCATAACGCATAACGCATAACGCATAACGCATAACGCATAACGCATAACGCATAACGCATAACGCATAACGCATAACGCATAACGCATAACGCATAACGCATAACGCATAACGCATAACGCATAACGCTTAACGCATAACGCATTACGCATAACGCATAACGCATAATGCATAACGCATAACGCTTAACGCATAGCTCATAACGCATAACGCATAACGCATAACGCATAACCCATAACCCATAACGCATAACGCATAACGCATAACGCATAACGCATAACGCTTAACGCATAACGCATAACGCTTAACGCATAACGCAAAACGCATAACGCATAACACATAACGCATAACGCATAACGCATAACGCATTACGCATAACGCATAACGCATAATGCATAACGCATAACGCTTAACGCATAGCTCATAACGCATAACGCATAACGCATAACGCATAACCCATAACCCATAACGCATAACGCATAACGCATAACGCATAACGCATAACGCTTAACGCATAACGCATAACGGATAACGCATAACGGATAACGCATAACGCATAACACATAACGCATAACGCATAACGCATAACGCATAAAGCATAACGCATAACGCATAACGCATAACGCATAACGCATAACGCATAACGCATAACGCATAACGCATAACGCATAACGCATAACGCATAACGCATAACGCATAACGCATAACGCATAACGCATAACGCATAACGCATAACGCATAACGCATAACGCATAACGCATAACGGATAACGCATAACGCATAACGCATAATGCATAACGCACAACGCATAACGCATAACGCATAACGCATAACGCATAACGCATAACGCATAACGTATAACGCATAACGCATAACACATAACGCATAACACATAACGCATAACGCATAACGCATAACGCTTAACGCATAACGCCTAACGCATAACGCGTAACTCATAATGCATAACGCATAACGCTTAACGCATAGCCCATAACGCATAACGCATAACGCATCGCGCATAACGCATAACGGATAACGCATAACGCATAACGCATAACGGATAACGCATAACGCATAACGCATAACGCATAACGAATTACGCATAACGCATAACCCATAACGCATAACGCATAACGCATAACGCATAACGCATAACGCATAACGCATAACGCATAACGCATAACGCATAACGGATAACGCATAACGCTTAACGCATAACGCATTACGCATAACGCATAACGCATAATGCATAACGCATAACGCTTAACGCATAGCTCATAACGCATAACGCATAACGCATAACGCATAACGCATAACGCATAACGCATAACGCATAACGCATAACGCATAACGAATTACGCATAACGCATATCGCATAACGCATAACGCTTAACGCATAACGCTTAACGCATAACGCATTACGCATAACGCATAACGCATAACGGATAACGCATGACGCATAACGCATAACGCATAACGCATAACGCATAACGCATAACGCATAACGCATAACTCATAACGCATAACGCATAACGCATAACGCATAACGCATAACGCATAACGCATAACGCATAACGCATAACGCATAACGCATAACGCATAACGCATAACACATAACGCATAACGCATAACGCATAACGCATAACGCATTACGCATAACGCATAACGCATAATGCATAACGCATAACGCTTAACGCATAGCTGATAACGCATAACGCATAGCCCATAACGCATAACGCATAACGCATAACGCATAACGCATAACACATAACGCATAACGCATAACGCATAACGCATAACGCATAACGCATAACGCATAACGCATCGCGCATAACGCATAACGCATAACGCATAACGCATAACGCATAACGCTTAACGCATAACGCCTAACGCATAACGCGTAACGCATAATGCATTACGCATAACGCATAACCCATAACGCATAACGCATAACGCATAACGCATAACGCATAACGCATAACGCATAACGGATAACGCATAACGCATAACGCTTAACGCATAACGCATTACGCATAACGCATAACGCATAACGCATAACGCATAACGCATAACGCATAACGCATAACGCATAACGCATAACGCATAACGCATAACGCATAACGCATAACGCATAACGCATAACGCATAACGCATAACGCATAACGCATAACGCATAACGCATAACGCATAACGCATAACGCATAACGCATAACGCATAACGCATAACGCATAACGCATAACGCATAACGCATAACGCATAACGCATAACGCATAACGCATAACGCATAACGCATAACGCATAACGCATAACGCATAACGCATAACGCATAACGCATAACGCATAACGCATAACGCATAACGCATAACGCATAACGCATAACGCATAACGCATAACGCATAACGCATAACGCATAACGCATAACGCATAACGCATAACGCATAACGCATAACGCATAACGCATAACGCATAACGCATAACGCATAACGCATAACGCATAACGCATAACGCATAACGCATAACGCTTAACGCATAACGCATAACGCATAACGCATAACGCATAACGCATAACGCATAACGCTTAACGCATAACGCATTACGCATAACGCATAACGCATAATGCATAACGCATAACGCTTAACGCATAGCTCATAACGCATAACGCATAACGCATAACGCATAACCCATAACCCATAACGCATAACGCATAACGCATAACGCATAACGCATAACGCATAACGCTTAACGCATAACGCATAACGGATAACGCATAACGGATAACGCATAACGCATAACACATAACGCATAACGCATAACGCATAACGCATAACGCATAACGCATAACGCATAACGCATAACGCATAACGCATAACGCATAACGCATAACGCATAACGCATAACGCATAACGCATAACGCATAACGCATAACGCATAACGCATAACGCATAACGCATAACGCATAACGCATAACGGATAACGCATAACGCATAACGCATAGCGCATAACGAATAACGCATAACGCATAACCCATAACGCATAACGCATAACGCATAACGCATAACGCATAACGCATAACGCATAACACATACCGCATAACGCATAACGCATAACGCTTAACGCATAACGCATAACGCATAACGCATAACGCATAACGCATAACGCATAACGCATAACGCATAACGCATAACGCATAACACATACCGCATAACGCATAACGCATAACGCTTAACGCATAACGCATAACGCATAACGCATAACGCATAACGCATAACGCATAACGCATAACGCATAACGCATAACGCATAACGCATAACGCATAACGCATAACGCATAACGCATAACGCATAACGCATAACGCATAACGCATAACGCATAACGCTTAACGCATAACGCATTACGCATAACGCATAACGCATAATGCATAACGCATAACGCTTAACGCATAGCTCATAACGCATAACGCATAACGCTTAACGCATAACGCATAACGGATAACGCATAACGGATAACGCATAACGCATAACACATAACGCATAACGCATAACGCATAACGCATAACGCATAACGCATAACGCATAACACATAACGCATAACGCATAACGCATAACGCATAACGCATAACGCATAACGCATAACGCATAACGCATAACGCATAACGCATAACGCATAACGCATAACGCATAACGCATAACGCATAACGCATGACGCATAACGCATAACGCATAACGCATAACGCATAACGCATAACGCATAACGCATTACACATAACGCATAACGCATAACGCATAACGCATAACGCATAACGCATAACGCATAACGCATAACGCATAACGCATAACGCATAACGCATAACGCATAACGCATAACGCATAACGCATAACGCATAACGCATAACGCATAACGCATAACGCATAACGCATAACGCATAACGCATAACGCATAACGCATAACGGATAACGCATAACGCATAACGCATAACGGATAACGCATAACGCATAACGCATAACGCATAACGCATAACGCATAACGCATAACGCATAACGCATAACGCATAACGCATAACGCATAACGCATAATGCATAACGCATAACGCTTAACGCATAGCTCATAACGCATAACTCATAACGCTTAACGCATAACGCATAACGCATAACGCATAACGCATAACGCATAACGCATAACGCATAACGCATAACGCATAACGCATAACGCATAACGCATAACGCATAACGCATAACGCATAACGCTTAACGCATAACGCATAACGCATAACGCATAACGCATAACGCATAACGCATAACGCATAACGCATAACGCTTAACGCATAACGCATTACGCATAACGCATAACGCATAATGCATAACGCATAACGCTTAACGCATAGCTCATAACGCATAACGCATAACGCATAACACATAACCCATAACCCATAACGCATAACGCATAACGCATAACGCATAACGCTTAACGCATAACGCATAACGCATAACGCATAACGCATAACGCATAACGCATAACGCATAACGCATAACGCTTAACGCATAACGCATTACGCATAACGCATAACGCATAATGCATAACGCATAACGCATAACGCATAACGCATAACGCATAACGCATAACGCATAACGCATAACGCATAACGCATAACGCATAACGCATAACGCATAACGCATAACGCATAACGCATAACGCATAACGCATAACGCATAACGCATAACGCATAACGCATAACGCATAACGCATAACGCATAACGCATAACGCATAACGCATAACGCATAACGCATAACGCATAACGCATAACGCATAACGCATAACGCATAACGCATAACGCATAACGCATAACGCATAACGCATAACGCATAACGCATAACGCATAACGCATAACGCATAACGCATAACGCATAACGCATAACGCATAACGCATAACGCATAACGCATAACGCATAACGCATAACGCATAACGCTTAACGCATAACGCATAACGCATAACGCATAACGCATAACGCATAACGCATAACGCATAACGCATAACGCATAACGCTTAACGCATAACGCATTACGCATAACGCATAACGCATAATGCATAACGCATAACGCTTAACGCATAGCTCATAACGCATAACGCATAACGCATAACACATAACCCATAACCCATAACGCATAACGCATAACGCATAACGCATAACGCTTAACGCATAACGCATAACGGATAACGCATAACGGATAACGCATAACGCATAACACATAACGCATAACGCATAACGCATAACGCATAACGCATAACGCATAACGCATAACGCATAACGCATAACGCATAACGCATAACGCATAACGCATAACGCATAACGCATAACGCATAACGCATAACGCATAACGCATAACGCATAACGCATAGCGCATAACGAATAACGCATAACGCATAACCCATAACGCATAACGCATAACGCATAACGCATAACGCATAACGCATAACGCATAACGCATAACGCATAACGCATAACGCATAACGCATAACGCATAACGCATAACGGATAACGCATAACGCATAACGCATAACGGATAACGCATAACGCATAACGCATAACGCATAACGCATAACGCATAACGCATATCGCATTACGCATAACGCATAACGCATAACGGATAACGCATGACGCATAACGCATAACGCATAACGCATTACGCAGAACGCATAACGCATAACGCATAACGCATAACGCATAACGCATAACGCATAACGCATAACGCATAACGCATAACGGATAACGCATAACGCATAACGCATAACGCATAACGCATAACGCATAACGCATAACGCATAACGCATAACGCATAACGGATAACGCATAACGCATAACGCATAACGCATAACGCTTAACGCATAACGCATTACGCATAACGCATAACGCATAATGCATAACGCATAACGCTTAACGCATAGCTCATAACGCATAACGCATAACGCTTAACGCATAACGCATAACGGATAACGCATAACGGATAACGCATAACGCATAACACATAACGCATAACGCATAACGCATAACGCATAACGCATAACGCATAACGCATAACGCATAACGCATAACGCATAACGCATAACGCATGACGCATAACGCATAACGCATAACGCATAACGCATAACGCATAACGCATAACGCATAACGCATAACGCATAACGCATAACGCATAACGCATAACGCATAACGCATAACGCATAACGCATAACGCATAACGCATAACGCATAACGCATAACGCATAACGCATAACGCATAACGCATAACGCATAACGCATAACGCATGACGCATGACGCATGACGCATGACGCATGACGCATGACGCATAACGCATAACGCATAACGCTTAACGCATAACGCATAACGCATAACGCATAACGCATAACGCATAACGCATAACGCATAACGCATAACGCATAACGCATAACGCATAACGCATAACGCATAACGCATAACGCATAACGCATAACGCATAACGCATAACGCATAACGCATAACGCATAACGCATAACGCATAACGCATAACGCATAACGCATAACGCATAACGCATAACGCATAACGCATAACGCATAACGCATAACGCATAACGCTTAACGCATAACGCATAACGCATAACGCATAACGCATAACGGATAACGCATGACGCATAACGCATAACGCATAACGCATAACGCATAACGCATAACGCATAACGCATAACGCATAACGCATAACGCATAACGCATAACGCATAACGCATAACGCATAACGCATAACGCATAATGCATAACGGATAACGCATAACGCATAACGCATAACGCATAACGCATAACGCATAACGCATAACGCATAACGCATAACGCATAACGGATAACGCATAACGCATAACGCATAACGCATAACGCATAACGCATAACGCATATCGCATTACGCATAACGCATAACGCATAACGGATAACGCATGACGCATAACGCATAACGCATAACGCATGACGCATAACGCATAACGCATAACGCATTACGCAGAACGCATAACGCATAACGCATAACGCATAACGCATAACGCATAACGCATAACGCATAACGCATAACGCATAACGCATAACGCATAACGCATAACGCATAACGCATAACGCATAACGCATAACGCATAACGCATAACGCATAACGCATAACGCATAACGCATAACGCATAACGCATAACGCATAACGCATAACGCATAACGCATAACGCATAACGCATAACGCATAACGCATAACGCATAACGCATAACGCATAACGCATAACGCATAACGCATAACGCATAACGCATAACGCATAACGCATAACGCATAACGCATAACGCATAACGCATAACGCATAACGCATAACGCATAACGCATAACGCATAACGCATAACGCATAACGCATAACGCATAACGCATAACGCATAACGCATAACGCATAACGCATAACGCATAACGCATAACGCATAACGCATAACGCATAACGCATAACGCATAACGCATAACGCATAACGCATAACGCATAACGCATAACGCATAACGCATAACGCATAACGCATAACGCATAACGCATAACGCATAACGCATAACGCATAACGCATAACGCATAACGCATAACGCATAACGCATAACGCATAACGCATAACGCATAACGCATAACGCATAACGCATAACGCATGACGCATAACGCATAACGCATAACGCATAACGCATAACGCATAACGCATAACGCATGACGCATAACGCATAACGCATAACGCATAACGCATAACGCATAACGCATAACGCATAACGCATAACGCATAACGCATAACGCATAACGCATAACGCATAACGCATAACGCATAACGCATAACGCATAACGCATAACGCATAACGCATAACGCATAACGCATAACGCTTAGCGCATAACGCATAACGCATAACGCATAACGCATAACGCATAACGCATGACGCATAACGCATGACGCATAACGCGTAACGCATAATGCATAACGCATAACGCTTAACGCATAGCCCATAACGCATAACGCATAACGCATCGCGCATAACGCATAACGGATAACGCATAACGCATAACGCATAGCCCATAACGCATAACGCATAACGCATCGCGCATAACGCATAACGGATAACGCATAACGCATAACGCATAACGCATAACGAATAACGCATAACGCATAACGCATAACGCATAACGAATAACGCATAACGCATAACGCATAACGCATAACGGATAACGCAAGACGCATAACGCATAACGCATAACGCATAACGCATAACGCATAACGCATAACGCATAACGCATAACGCATAACGCATAACGCATAACGCATAACGCATAACGCATAACGCATAACGCATAACGCATAACGCATAACGCATAACGCATAACGCATAACGCATAACGCATAACGCATAACGCATAACGAATAACGCATAACCCATAACGCATAACGCATAACGCATAACGCATAACGCATAACGGATAACGCAAGACGCATAACGCATAACGCATAACGCATAACGCATAACGCATAACGCATAACGCATAACGCATAACGCATAACGCATAACGCATAACGCATAACGCATAACGCATAACGCATAACGCATAACGCATAACGCATAACGCATAACGCATAACGCATAACGCATAACGCATAACGCATAACGCATAACGCATAACGCATAACGCATAACGCATAACGCATAACGCATAACGCATAACGCATAACGCATAACGCATAACGCATAACGCATAACGCATAACGCATAACGCATAACGCATAACGCATAACGCATAACGCATAACGCATAACGCATAACGCATAACGCATAACGCATAACGCATAACGCATAACGCATAACGCATAACGCATAACGCATAACGCATAACGCATAACGCATAACGCATAACGCATAACGCATAACGCATAACGCATAACGCATAACGCATAACGCATAACGCATAACGCATAACGCATAACGCATAACGCATAACGCATAACGCATAACGCATAACGCATAACGCATGACGCATAACGCATAACGCATAACGCATAACGCATAACGCATAACGCATAACGCATAACGCATAACGCTTAGCGCATAACGCATAACGCATAACGCATAACGCATAACGCATAACGCATGACGCATAACGCATGACGCATAACGCGTAACGCATAATGCATAACGCATAACGCTTAACGCATAGCCCATAACGCATAACGCATAACGCATCGCGCATAACGCATAACGGATAACGCATAACGCATAACGCATAACGCATAACGGATAACGCATAACGCATAACGCATAACGCATAACGAATAACGCATAACGCATAACCCATAACGCATAACGCATATTGCATAACGCTTAACGCATAACGCCTAACGCATAACGCGTAACGCATAATGCATAACGCATAACGCTTAACGCATAGCCCATAACGCATAACGCATAACGCATCGCGCATAACGCATAACGGATAACGCATAACGCATAACGCATAACGCATAACGCATAACGGATAACGCATAACGCATAACGCATAACGCATAACGAATAACGCATAACGCATAACCCATAACGCATAACGCATAACGCATAACGCATAACGCATAACGCATAACGCATAACGCATAACGCATAACGCATAACGCATAACGCATAACGCATAACGCATAACGCATAACGCATAACGCATAACGCATAACGCATAACGCATAACGCATAACGCATAACGCATAACGCATAACGCATAACGCATAACGCATAACGCATAACGCATAACGCATGACGCATAACGCATAACGCATAACGCATAACGCATAACGCATAACGCATAACGCATAACGCATAACGCATAACGCATAACGCATAACGCTTAGCGCATAACGCATAACGCATAACGCATAACGCATAACGCATAACGCATGACGCATAACGCATGACGCATAACGCGTAACGCATAATGCATAACGCATAACGCTTAACGCATAGCCCATAACGCATAACGCATAACGCATCGCGCATAACGCATAACGGATAACGCATAACGCATAACGCATAACGCATAACGGATAACGCATAACGCATAACGCATAACGCATAACGAATAACGCATAACGCATAACCCATAACGCATAACGCATATTGCATAACGCTTAACGCATAACGCCTAACGCATAACGCGTAACGCATAATGCATAACGCATAACGCTTAACGCATAGCCCATAACGCATAACGCATAACGCATCGCGCATAACGCATAACGGATAACGCATAACGCATAACGCATAACGCATAACGCATAACGGATAACGCATAACGCATAACGCATAACGCATAACGAATAACGCATAACGCATAACCCATAACGCATAACGCATAACGCATAACGCATAACGCATAACGCATAACGCATAACGCATAACGCATAACGCATAACGCATAACGCATAACGCATAACGCATAACGCATAACGCATAACGCATAACGCATAACGCATAACGCATAACGCATAACGCATAACGCATAACGCATAACGCATAACGCATAACGCATAACGCATAACGCATAACGCATAACGCATAACGCATAACGCATAACGCATAACGCATAACGCATAACGCATAACGCATAACGCATAACGCATAACGAATAACGCATAACGCATAACCCATAACGCATAACGCATAACGCATAACGCATAACGCATAACGGATAACGCAAGACGCATAACGCATAACGCATAACGCATAACGCATAACGCATAACGCATAACGCATAACGCATAACGCATAACGCATAACGCATAACGCATAACGCATAACGCATAACGCATAACGCATAACGCATAACGCATAACGCATAACGCATAACGCATAACGCATAACGCATAACGCATAACGCATAACGCATAACGCATAACGCATAACGCATAACGCATAACGCATAACGCATAACGCATAACGCATAACGCATAACGCATAACGCATAACGCATAACGCATAACGCATAACGCATAACGCATAACGCATAACGCATAACGCATAACGCATAACGCATAACGCATAACGCATAACGCATAACGCATAACGCATAACGCATAACGCATAACGCATAACGCATAACGCATAACGCATAACGCATAACGCATAACGCATAACGCATAACGCATAACGCATAACGCATAACGCATAACGCATAACGCATAACGCATAACGCATAACGCATAACGCATAACGCATAACGCATAACGCATAACGCATAACGCATAACGCATAACGCATAACGCATAACGCATAACGCATAACGCATAACGCATAACGCATAACGAATAACGCATAACGCATAACCCATAACGCATAACGCATAACGCATGACGCATAACGCATGACGCATAACGCATGACGCATAACGCATAACGCATAACGCATAACGCATAACGCATAACGCATAACGCATAACGCATAACGCATAACGCATAACGCATAACGCATAACGCATAACGCATAACGCATAACGCATAACGCTTAACGCATAACGCATAACGCATAACGCATAACGCATAACGCATAACGCATAACGCATAACGCATAACGCATGACGCATAACGCATGACGCATAACGCGTAACGCATAACGTATAACGGATAACGCATAACGCATAACGCATAACGCATAACGAATAACGCATAACGCATAACCCATAACGCATAACGCATATTGCATAACGCTTAACGCATAACGCCTAACGCATAACGCGTAACGCATAATGCATAACGCATAACGCTTAACGCATAGCCCATAACGCATAACGCATAACGCATCGCGCATAACGCATAACGGATAACGCATAACGCATAACGCATAACGCATAACGCATAACGCATAACGGATAACGCATAACGCATAACGCATAACGCATAACGAATAACGCATAACGCATAACCCATAACGCATAACGCATAACGCATAACGCTTAACGCATAACGCATAACGCATAACGCATAACGCATAACGCATAACGCATAACGCATGACTCATAACGCATGACGCATAACGCGTAACGCATAATGCATAACGCATAACGCTTAACGCATAGCCCATAACGCATAACGCATAACGCATCGCGCATAACGCATAACGCATAACGCATAACGCATAACGCATAACGCATAACGCATAACGCATAACGCATAACGCATAACGCATAACGCATAACGCATAACGCATAACGCATAACGCATAACGCATAACGCATAACGCATAACGCATAACGCATAACGCATAACGCATAACGCATAACGCATAACGCATAACGCATAACGCATAACGCATAACGCATAACGCATAACGCATAACGCATAACGCATAACGCATAACGCATAACGCATAACGCATAACGCATAACGCATAACGCATAACGCATAACGCATGACGCATAACGCATAACGCATAACGCGTAACGCGTAAAGCTTAACGCATAACGCATAACGCATAACGCATAACGCATAACGCATAACGCATAACGCATAACGCATAACGCATAACGCATAACGCATAACGCATAACGCTTAACGCATCGCGCATAACGCATAACGCATAACGCATAACGCATAACGCATAACGCATAACGCATAACGCATAACGCATAACGCATAACGCATGACGCTTAACGCATAACGCATAACGCATAACGCATAACGCATAACGCATAACGCATAACGCATAACGCATAACGCATAACGCATAACGCATAACGCATAACGCATAACGCATAACGCATAACGCATAACGCTTAACGCATCGCGCATAACGCATAACGGATAACGCCTAACCCATAACGCATAACGCATAACGCATAACGCATAACGCATAACGCATAACGGATAACGCATAACGCATAACGCATAACGGATAACGCATAACGCATAACGCATAACGCATAACGCATAACGAATAACGCATAACGCATAACGCATAACGCATAACGCATAACGCATAACGCATAACGCATAACGCATAACGCATAACGCATAACGCATAACGCATAACGCATAACGCATAATGCATAACGCATAACGCATAACGCATAACGCATGACGCATGACGCATAACGCATAACGCATAACGCATAACGCATAACGCATAACGCATAACGCATAACGCTTAACGCATAACGCATAACGCATAACGCATAACGCATAACGCATAACGCATAACGCATGACGCATAACGCATGACGCATAACGCGTAACGCATAATGCATAACGCATAACGCTTAACGCATAGCCCATAACGCATAACGCATAACGCATAACGGATAACGCATAACGCATAACGCATAACGCATAACGAAAAACGCATAACGCATAACCCATAACGCATAACGCATATTGCATAACGCTTAACGCATAACGCCTAACGCATAACGCGTAACGCATAATGCATAACGCATAACGCTTAACGCATAGCCCATAACGCATAACGCATAACGCATCGCGCATAACGCATAACGGATAACGCATAACGCATAACGCATAACGGATAACGCATAACGCATAACGCATAACGCATAACGCATAACGAATAACGCATAACGCATAACCCATAACGCATAACGCATAACGCATAACGCATAACGCATAACGCATAACGCATAACGGATAACGCAAGACGCATAACGCATAACGCATAACGCATAACGCATAACGCATAACGCATAACGCATAACGCATAACGCATAACGCATAACGCATAACGCATAACGCATAACGCATAACGCATAACGCATAACGCATAACGCATAACGCATAACGCATAACGCATAACGCATAACGCATAACGCATAACGCATAACGCATAACGCATAACGCATAACGCATAACGCATAACGCATAACGGATAACGCATAACGCATAACGCATAACGGATAACGCATAACGCATAACGCATAACGCATAACGCATAACGCATTACGCATAACGGATAACGCATAACGGATAACGCATAACGCATAACGCATAACGCATTACGCAGAACGCATAACGCATAACGCATAACGCATAACGCATAACGCATAACGCATATCGCATTACGCATAACGCATAACGCATAACGGATAACGCATGACGCATAACGCATAACGCATAACGCATTACGCAGAACGCATAACGCATAACGCATAACGCATAACGCATAACGCATAACGCATAACGCATAACGCATAACGCATAACGCATAACGCATAACGCATAACGCATAACGCATAACGCATAACGCATAACGCATAACGCATAACGCATAACGCATAACGCATAACGCATAACGCATAACGCATAACGCATGACGCATGACGCATAACGCATAACGCATAACGCATAACGCATAACGCATAACGCATAACGCATAACGCATAACGCATAACGCATAACGCATAACGCATAACGCATAACGCATAACGCATAACGCATAACGCATAACGCATAACGGATAACGCATAACGCATAACGCATAACGCATAACGCATAACGCATAACGCATAACGCATAACGCATAACGCATAACGCATAACGCATAACGCATAACGCATAACGCATAACGCATAACGCTTAACGCATAACGCATAACGCATAACGCATAACGCATAACGCATAACGCATAACGCATGACGCATAACGCATGACGCATAACGCGTAACGCATAATGCATAACGCATAACGCTTAACGCATAGCCCATAACGCATAACGAATAACGCATCGCGCATAACGCATAACGGATAACGCATAACGCATAACGCATAACGCTTAACGCATCGCGCATAACGCATAACGCATAACGCATAACGCATAACGCATAACGCATAACGCATAACGCATAACGCATAACGCATAACGCATAACGCATAACGCATAACGCATAACGCATAACGCATAACGCATAACGCATAACGCATAACGCATAACGCATAACGCATAACGCATAACGCATAACGCATAACGCATAACGCATAACGCATAACGCTTAACGCATCGCGCATAACGCATAACGGATAACGCCTAACCCATAACGCATAACGCATAACGCATAACGCATAACGCATAACGCATAACGGATAACGCATAACGCATAACGCATAACGGATAACGCATAACGCATAACGCATAACGCATAACGCATAACGAATAACGCATAACGCATAACGCATAACGCATAACGCATAACGCATAACGCATAACGCATAACGCATAACGCATAACGCATAACGCATAACGCATAACGCATAACGCATAACGCATAACGCATAATGCATAACGCATAACGCATAACGCATAACGCATGACGCATGACGCATAACGCATAACGCATAACGCATAACGCATAACGCATAACGCATAACGCATAACGCTTAACGCATAACGCATAACGCATAACGCATAACGCATAACGCATAACGCATAACGCATGACGCATAACGCATGACGCATAACGCGTAACGCATAATGCATAACGCATAACGCTTAACGCATAGCCCATAACGCATAACGCATAACGCATAACGGATAACGCATAACGCATAACGCATAACGCATAACGAAAAACGCATAACGCATAACCCATAACGCATAACGCATATTGCATAACGCTTAACGCATAACGCCTAACGCATAACGCGTAACGCATAATGCATAACGCATAACGCTTAACGCATAGCCCATAACGCATAACGCATAACGCATCGCGCATAACGCATAACGGATAACGCATAACGCATAACGCATAACGGATAACGCATAACGCATAACGCATAACGCATAACGCATAACGAATAACGCATAACGCATAACCCATAACGCATAACGCATAACGCATAACGCATAACGCATAACGCATAACGCATAACGGATAACGCAAGACGCATAACGCATAACGCATAACGCATAACGCATAACGCATAACGCATAACGCATAACGCATAACGCATAACGCATAACGCATAACGCATAACGCATAACGCATAACGCATAACGCATAACGCATAACGCATAACGCATAACGCATAACGCATAACGCATAACGCATAACGCATAACGCATAACGCATAACGCATAACGCATAACGCATAACGCATAACGCATAACGCACAACGCATAACGCATAACGCATAACGCATAACGCATAACGCATAACGCATAACGCATAACGCATAACGCATAACGCATAACGCATAACGCATAACGCATAACGCATAACGCATAACGCATAACGCATAACGCATAACGCATAACGGATAACGCATAACGCATAACGCATAACGGATAACGCATAACGCATAACGCATAACGCATAACGCATAACGCATTACGCATAACGGATAACGCATAACGGATAACGCATAACGCATAACGCATAACGCATTACGCAGAACGCATAACGCATAACGCATAACGCATAACGCATAACGCATAACGCATATCGCATTACGCATAACGCATAACGCATAACGGATAACGCATGACGCATAACGCATAACGCATAACGCATTACGCAGAACGCATAACGCATAACGCATAACGCATAACGCATAACGCATAACGCATAACGCATAACGCATAACGCATAACGCATAACGCATAACGCATAACGCATAACGCATAACGCATAACGCATAACGCATAACGCATAACGCATCGCGCATAACGCATAACGGATAACGCATAACGCATAACGCATAACGCATAACGGATAACGCATAACGCATAACGCATAACGCATAACGAATAACGCATAACGCATAACCCATAACGCATAACGCATATTGCATAACGCTTAACGCATAACGCATAACGCATAACGCATAACGCTTAACGCATAGCCCATAACGCATAACGCATAACGCATCGCGCATAACGCATAACGCATAACGCATAACGCATAACGCATGACGCATAACGCATGACGCATAACGCGTAACGCATAATGCATAACGCATAACGCTTAACGCATAGCCCATAACGCATAACGCATAACGCATCGCGCATAACGCATAACGGATAACGCATAACGCATAACGCATAACGCATAACGGATAACGCATAACGCATAACGCATAACGCATAACGAATAACGCATAACGCATAACGGATAACGCATAACGCATAACGCATAACGCATAACGAAAAACGCATAACGCATAACCCATAACGCATAACGCATATTGCATAACGCTTAACGCATAACGCCTAACGCATAACGCGTAACGCATAATGCATAACGCATAACGCTTAACGCATAGCCCATAACGCATAACGCATAACGCATCGCGCATAACGCATAACGGATAACGCATAACGCATAACGCATAACGGATAACGCATAACGCATAACGCATAACGCATAACGCATAACGAATAACGCATAACGCATAACCCATAACGCATAACGCATAACGCATAACGCATAACGCATAACGCATAACGCATAACGGATAACGCAAGACGCATAACGCATAACGCATAACGCATAACGCATAACGCATAACGCATAACGCATAACGCATAACGCATAACGCATAACGCATAACGCATAACGCATAACGCATAACGCATAACGCATAACGCATAACGCATAACGCATAACGCATAACGCATAACGCATAACGCATAACGCATAACGCATAACGCATAACGCATAACGCATAACGCATAACGCATAACGCATAACGCACAACGCATAACGCATAACGCATAACGCATAACGCATAACGCATAACGCATAACGCATAACGCATAACGCATAACGCATAACGCATAACGCATAACGCATAACGCATAACGCATAACGCATAACGCATAACGCATAACGCATAACGGATAACGCATAACGCATAACGCATAACGGATAACGCATAACGCATAACGCATAACGCATAACGCATAACGCATTACGCATAACGGATAACGCATAACGGATAACGCATAACGCATAACGCATAACGCATTACGCAGAACGCATAACGCATAACGCATAACGCATAACGCATAACGCATAACGCATATCGCATTACGCATAACGCATAACGCATAACGGATAACGCATGACGCATAACGCATAACGCATAACGCATTACGCAGAACGCATAACGCATAACGCATAACGCATAACGCATAACGCATAACGCATAACGCATAACGCATAACGCATAACGCATAACGCATAACGCATAACGCATAACGCATAACGCATAACGCATAACGCATAACGCATAACGCATCGCGCATAACGCATAACGGATAACGCATAACGCATAACGCATAACGCATAACGGATAACGCATAACGCATAACGCATAACGCATAACGAATAACGCATAACGCATAACCCATAACGCATAACGCATATTGCATAACGCTTAACGCATAACGCATAACGCATAACGCATAACGCTTAACGCATAGCCCATAACGCATAACGCATAACGCATCGCGCATAACGCATAACGCATAACGCATAACGCATAACGCATGACGCATAACGCATGACGCATAACGCGTAACGCATAATGCATAACGCATAACGCTTAACGCATAGCCCATAACGCATAACGCATAACGCATCGCGCATAACGCATAACGGATAACGCATAACGCATAACGCATAACGCATAACGGATAACGCATAACGCATAACGCATAACGCATAACGAATAACGCATAACGCATAACCCATAACGCATAACGCATATTGCATAACGCTTAACGCATAACGCCTAACGCATAACGCGTAACGCATAATGTATAACGCATAACGCTTAACGCATAGCCCATAACGCATAACGCATAACGCATCGCGCATAACGCATAACGGATAACGCATAACGCATAACGCATAACGCATAACGCATAACGGATAACGCATAACGCATAACGCATAACGCATAACGAATAACGCATAACGCATAACCCATAACGCATAACGCATAACGCATAACGCATAACGCATAACGGATAACGCAAGACGCATAACGCATAACGCATAACGCATAACGCATAACGCATAACGCATAACGCATAACGCATAACGCATAACGCATAACGCATAACGCATAACGCATAACGCATAACGCATAACGCATAACGCATAACGCATAACGCATAACGCATAACGCATAACGCATAACGCATAACGCATAACGCATAACGCATAACGCATAACGCATAACGCATAACGCATAACGCATAACGCATAACGCATAACGCATAACGCATAACGCATAACGCATAACGCATGACGCATAACGCATGACGCATAACGCGTAACGCATAATGCATAACGCATAACGCTTAACGCATAGCCCATAACGCATAACGCATAACGCATCGCGCATAACGCATAACGGATAACGCATAACGCATAACGCATAACGCATAACGGATAACGCATAACGCATAACGCATAACGCATAACGAATAACGCATAACGCATAACCCATAACGCATAACGCATATTGCATAACGCTTAACGCATAACGCATAACGCATAACGCTTAACGCATAGCCCATAACGCATAACGCATAACGCATCGCGCATAACGCATAACGCATAACGCATAACGCATAACGCATGACGCATAACGCATGACGCATAACGCGTAACGCATAATGCATAACGCATAACGCTTAACGCATAGCCCATAACGCATAACGGATAACGCATAACGCATAACGCATAACGCATAACGCATAACGGATAATGCATAACGCATAACGCATAACGCATAACGAATAACGCATAACGCATAACCCATAACGCATAACGCATATTGCATAACGCTTAACGCATAACGCCTAACGCATAACGCGTAACGCATAATGCATAACGCATAACGCTTAACGCATAGCCCATAACGCATAACGCATAACGCATCGCGCATAACGCATAACGGATAACGCATAACGCATAACGCATAACGCATAACGCATAACGGATAACGCATAACGCATAACGCATAACGCATAACGAATAACGCATAACGCATAACCCATAACGCATAACGCATAACGCATAACGCATAACGCATAACGCATAACGGATAACGCATAACCCATAACGCATAACGCATAACGCATAACGCATAACGCATAACGCATAACGCATAACGCATAACGCATAACGCATAACGCATAACGCATAACGCATAACGCATGACGCATAACGCATAACGCATAACGCATAACGCATAACGCATAACGCATAACGCATAACGCATAACGCATAACGCATAACGCATATCGCATTACGCATAACGCATAACGCATAACGGATAACGCATGACGCATAACGCATAACGCATAACGCATTACGCAGAACGCATAACGCATAACGCATAACGCATAACGCATAACGCATAACGCATAACGCATAACGCATAACGCATAACGCATAACGAATAACGCATAACGCATAATGCATAACGGATAACGCATAACGCATAACGCATAACGCATAACGCATAACGCATAACGCATAACGCATAACGCATAACGGATAACGCATAACGCATAACGCATAACGCATAACGCTTAACGCATAACCTCCTAACGCATAACAAATAACGCATAACGCATAACCCATAACGCATAACGCATAACGCATAACGCATAACGCATAACGCATAACGCATAACGCATAACGCATAACGCATAACGCATAACGCATAACGCATAACGCATAACGCATAACGCATAACGCATAACGCATAACGCATAACGCATAACGCATAACGCATAACGCATAACGCATAACGCATAACGCATAACGCATAACGCATAACGCATAACGCATAACGCATAACGCATAACGCATAACGCATAACGCATAACGCATAACGCATAACGCATAACGCAAACCGCATAACGCATAACGCATAACGCATAACGCATAACGCATAACGCATAACGCATGACGCATGACGCATGACGCATAACGCATAACGCATAACGCATAACGCATAACGCATAACGCATAACGCATAACGCATAACGCATAACGCATAACGCATAACGCATAACGCATAACGCATAACGCATAACGCTTAACGCATAACGCATAACGCATAACGCATGACGCATAACACGTAACGCATAACGCATGACGCATAACGCGTAACGCATAATGCATAACGCATAACGCATAACGCATAACGCATAACGCATAACGCATAACGCATAACGCATAACGCATAACGCATAACGCATAACGCATAACGCATAACGCATAACGCATAACGCATAACGCATAACGCATAACGCATAACGCATAACGCATAACGCATAACGCATAACGCATAACGCATAACGCATAACGCATAACGCATAACGCATAACGCATAACGCATAACGCATAACGCATAACGCATAACGCATAACGCATAACGCATAACGCATAACGCATAACGCATAACGCATAACGCATAACGCATAACGCATAACGCATAACGCATAACGCATAACGCATAACGCATAACGCATAACGCATAACGCAAACCGCATAACGCATAACGCATAACGCATAACGCATAACGCATAACGCATAACGCATGACGCATGACGCATGACGCATAACGCATAACGCATAACGCATAACGCATAACGCATAACGCATAACGCATAACGCATAACGCATAACGCATAACGCATAACGCATAACGCATAACGCATAACGCATAACGCTTAACGCATAACGCATAACGCATAACGCATGACGCATAACGCGTAACGCATAACGCATGACGCATAACGCGTAACGCATAACGCATAACGCATAACGCATAACGCATAACGCATAACGCATAACGCATAACGCATAACGCATAACGCATAACGCATAACGCATAACGCATAACGCATAACGCATAACGCATAACGCATAACGCATAACGCATAACGCATAACGCATAACGCATAACGCATAACGCATAACGCATAACGCATAACGCATAACGCATAACGCATAACGCATAACGCATAACGCATAACGCATAACGCATAACGCATAACGCATAACGCATAACGCATAACGCATAACGCATAACGCATAACGCATAACGCATAACGCATAACGCATAACGCATAACGCATAACGCATAACGCATAACGCATAACGCATAACGCATAACGCATAACGCATAACGCATAACGCATAACGCATAACGCATAACGCATAACGCATAACGCATAACGCATAACGCATAACGCATAACGCATAACGCATAACGCATAACGCATAACGCATAACGCATAACGCATAACGCATAACGCATAACGCATAACGCATAACGCATAACGCATAACGCATAACGCATAACGCATAACGCATGACGCATGACGCATGACGCATAACGCATAACGCATAACGCATAACGCATAACGCATAACGCATAACGCATAACGCATAACGCATAACGCATAACGCATAACGCATAACGCATAACGCATAACGCATAACGCATAACGCTTAACGCATAACGCATAACGCATAACGCATAACGCATAACGCATAACGCATAACGCATAACGCATAACGCATAACGCATAACGCATGACGCATAACGCGTAACGCATAACGCATGACGCATAACGCATAACGCATAACGCATAACGCATAACGCATAACGCATGACGCATAACGCGTAACGCATAACGCATGACGCATAACGCGTAACGCATAACGCATGACGCATAACGCGTAACGCATAATGCATAACGCATAACGCATAACGCATAACGCATAACGCATAACGCATAACGCATAACGCATAACGCATAACGCATAACGCATAACGCATAACGCATAACGCATAACGCATAACGCATAACGCATAACGCATAACGCATAACGCATAACGCATAACGCATAACGCATAACGCATAACGCATAACGCATAACGCATAACGCATAACGCATAACGCATAACGCATAACGCATAACGCATAACGCATAACGCATAACGCATAACGCATAACGCATAACGCATAACGCATAACGCATAACGCATAACGCATAACGCATAACGCATAACGCATAACGCATAACGCATAACGCATAACGCATAACGCATAACGCATAACGCATAACGCATAACGCATAACGCATAACGCATAACGCATAACGCATAACGCATAACGCATAACGCATAACGCATAACGCATAACGCATAACGCATAACGCATAACGCATAACGCATAACGCATAACGCATAACGCATAACGCATAACGCATAACGCATAACGCATAACGCATAACGCATAACGCATAACGCATAACGAATAACGCATAACGCATAACGCATAACGGATAACGCATAACGCATAACGCATAACGCATAACGCATAACGCATAACGCATAACGCATAACGCATAACGCATAACGCATAACGCATAACGCATAACGCATAACGCATAACGCATAACGCATAACGCATAACGCATAACGCATAACGCATAACGCATAACGCATAACGCATAACGCATAACGCATAACGCATAACGCATAACGCATAACGCATAACGCATAACGCATAACGCATAACGCATAACGCATAACGCATAACGCATAACGCATAACGCATAACGCATAACGCATAACGCATAACGCATAACGCATAACGCATAACGCATAACGCATAACGCATAACGCATAACGCATAACGCATAACGCATAACGCATAACGCATAACGCATAACGCATAACGCATAACGCATAACGCATAACGCATAACGCATAACGCATAACGGATAACGCATAACGGATAACGCATAACGCATGACGCATAACGCATAACGCATAACGCATAACGCATAACGCATAACGCATAACGCATAACGCATAACGCATAACGCATAACGCATAACGCATAACGCATAACGCATAACGCATAACGCATAACGCATAACGCATAACGCATAACGCATAACGCATAACGCATAACGCATAACGCATAACGCATAACGCATAACGCATAACGCATAACGCATAACGAATAACGCATAACGCATAACGCATAACGGATAACGCATAACGCATAACGCATAACGCATAACGCATAACGCATAACGCATAACGCATAACGCATAACGCATAACGCATAACGCATAACGCATAACGCATAACGCATAACGCATAACGCATAACACATAACGCATAACGCATAACGCATAACGCATAACGCATAACGCATAACGCATAACGCATAACGCATAACGCATAACGCATAACGCATAACGCATAACGCATAACGCATAACGCATAACGCATAACGCATAACGCATAACGCATAACGCATAACGCATAACGCATAACGCATAACGCATAACGCATAACGCATAACGCATAACGCATAACGCATAACGCATAACGCATAACGCATAACGCATAACGCATAACGCATAACGCATAACGCATAACGCATAACGCATAACGCATAACGCATAACGCATAACGCATAACGCATAACGCATAACGCATAACGCATAACGCATAACGCATAACGCATAACGCATAACGCATAACGCATAACGCATAACGCATAACGGATAACGCATAACGGATAACGCATAACGCATGACGCATAACGCATAACGCATAACGCATAACGCATAACGCATAACGCATAACGCATAACGCATAACGCATAACGCATAACGCATAACGCATAACGCATAACGCATAACGCATAACGCATAACGCATAACGCATAACGCATAACGCATAACGCATAACGCATAACGCATAACGCATAACGCATAACGCATAACGCATAACGCATAACGCATAACGAATAACGCATAACGCATAACGCATAACGGATAACGCATAACGCATAACGCATAACGCATAACGCATAACGCATAACGCATAACGGATAACGCATAACGCATAACGCATAACGCATAACGCATAACGCATAACGCATAACGCATAACGCATAACGCATAACGCATAACGCATAACGCATAACGCATAACGCATAACGCATAACGCATAACGCATAACGCATAACGCATAACGCATAACGCATAACGCATAACGCATAACGCATAACGCATAACGCATAACGCATAACGCATAACGCATAACGCATAACGCATAACGCATAACGCATAACGCATAACGCATAACGCATAACGCATAACGCATAACGCATAACGCATAACGCATAACGCATAACGCATAACGCATAACGCATAACGCATAACGCATAACGCATAACGCATAACGCATAACGCATAACGCATAACGCATAACGCATAACGCATAACGCATAACGCATAACGCATAACGCATAACGCATAACGCATAACGCATAACGCATAACGCATAACGCATAACGCATAACGCATAACGCATAACGCATAACGCATAACGCATAACGCATAACGCATAACGCATAACGCATAACGCATAACGCATAACGCATAACGCATAACGCATAACGCATAACGCATAACGCATAACGCATAACGGATAAAGCATAACGCATAACGCATAACGCATAACGCATAACGCATAACGCATAACGCATAACGCATAACGCATAACGCATAACGCATAACGCATAACGCATAACGCATAACGCATAACGCATAACGCATAACGCATAACGCATAACGCATAACGCATAACGCATAACGCATGACGCATGACGCATAACGCATAACGCATAACGCATAACGCATAACGCATAACGCATAACGCATAACGCATAACGCATAACGCATAACGCATAACGCATAACGCATAACGCATAACGCATAACGCATAACGCATAACGCATAACGCATAACGCATAACGCATAACGCATAACGCATAACGCATAACGCATAACGCATAACGGATAACGCATAACGGATAACGCATAACGCATGACGCATAACGCATAACGCATAACGCATAACGCATAACGCATAACGCATAACGCATAACGCATAACGCATAACGCATAACGCATAACGCATAACGCATAACGCATAACGCATAACGCATAACGCATAACGCATAACGCATAACGCATAACGCATAACGCATAACGCATAACGCATAACGCATAACGCATAACGAATAACGCATAACGCATAACGCATAACGGATAACGCATAACGCATAACGCATAACGCATAACGCATAACGCATAACGCATAACGCATAACGCATAACGCATAACGCATAACGCATAACGCATAACGCATAACGCATAACGCATAACGCATAACGCATAACGCATAACGCATAACGCATAACGCATAACGCATAACGCATAACGCATAACGCATAACGCATAACGCATAACGCATTAACGCATAACGCATAACGCATAACGCATAACGCATAACGCATAACGCATAACGCATAACGCATAACGCATAACGCATAACGCATAACGCATAACGCATAACGCATAACGCATAACGCATAACGCATAACGCATAACGCATAACGCATAACGCATAACGCATAACGCATAACGCATAACGCATAACGCATAACGCATAACGCATAACGCATAACGCATAACGCATAACGCATAACGCATAACGCATAACGCATAACGCATAACGCATAACGCATAACGCATAACGGATAACGCATAACGGATAACGCATAACGCATGACGCATAACGCATAACGCATAACGCATAACGCATAACGCATAACGCATAACGCATAACGCATAACGCATAACGCATAACGCATAACGCATAACGCATAACGCATAACGCATAACGCATAACGCATAACGCATAACGCATAACGCATAACGCATAACGCATAACGCATAACGCATAACGCATAACGCATAACGCATAACGCATAACGCATAACGCATAACGCATAACGCATAACGCATAACGCATAACGCATAACGAATAACGCATAACGCATAACGCATAACGGATAACGCATAACGCATAACGCATAACGCATAACGCATAACGCATAACGCATAACGCATAACGGATAACGCATAACGCATAACGCATAACGCATAACGCATAACGCATAACGCATAACGCATAACGCATAACGCATAACGCATAACGCATAACGCATAACGCATAACGCATAACGCATAACGGATAACGCATAACGCATAACGCATAACGGATAACGCATAACGCATAACGCATAACGCATAACGCATAACGCATAACGGATAACGCATAACGGATAACGCATGACGCATAACGCATAACGCATAACGCATTACGCAGAACGCATAACGCATAACGCATAACGCATAACGCATAACGCATAACGCATAACGCATAACGCATAACGCATAACGCATAACGCATAACGCATAACGCATAACGCATAACGCATAACGCATAACGCATAACGCATAACCCATAACGCATAACGCATAACGCATAACGCTTAACGCATAACGCCTAACGCATAACGCGTAACGCATAACGCATAACGCTTAACGCATAGCCCATAACGCATAACGCATAACGCATAACGCATAACGCATAACGGATAACGCATAACGCATAACGCATAACGCATAACGAATAACGCATAACGCATAACCCATAACGCATAACGCATAACGCATAACGCATAACGCATAACGCATAACGGATAAAGCATAACGCATAACGCATAACGCATAACGCATAACGCATAACGCATAACGCATAACGCATAACGCATAACGCATAACGCATAACGCATAACGCATAACGCATAACGCATAACGCATAACGCATAACGCATAACGCATAACGCTTAACGCATAACGCATAACGCATAAGGCATAACGGATAACGCATAACGCATAACGCATAACGCATAACGCATAACGCATAACGCATAACGCATAACGCATAACGGATAACGCATAACGGATAACGCATAACGCATAACGCATAACGCATAACGCATAACGCATATCGCATTACGCATAACGCATAACGCATAACGGATAACGCATGACGCATAACGCATAACGCATAACGCATTACGCAGAACGCATAACGCATAACGCATAACGCATAACGCATAACGCATAACGCATAACGCATAACGCATAACGCATAACGCATAACGCATAACGCATAACGCATAACGCATAACGCATAACGCATAACGCATAACGCATAACGCATAACGCATAACGCATAACGCATAACGCATAACGCATAACGCATAACGCATAACGCATAACGCATAACGCATAACGCATAACGCTTAACGCATAACGCATAACGCATAACGCATAACGCATAACGGATAACGCATGACGCATAACGCATAACGCATAACGCATTACGCAGAACGCATAACGCATAACGCATAACGCATAACGCATAACGCATAACGCATAACGCATAACGCATAACGCATAACGCATAACGCATAACGCATAACGCATAACGCATAACGCATAACGCTTAACGCATAACGCATAACGCATAACGCATAACGCATAACGGATAACGCATGACGCATAACGCATAACGCATAACGCATTACGCAGAACGCATAACGCATAACGCATAACGCATAACGCATAACGCATAACGCATAACGCATAACGCATAACGCATAACGCATCGCGCATAACGCATAACGGATAACGCATAACGCATAACGCATAACGCATAACGGATAACGCATAACGCATAACGCATAACGCATAACGAATAACGCATAACGCATAACCCATAACGCATAACGCATAACGCATAACGCTTAACGCATAACGCCTAACGCATAACGCGTAACGCATAACGCATAACGCATAACGCATAACGCATAACGCATAACGCATAACGCATAACGCATAACGCATAACGCATAACGCATGACGCATAACGCATAACGCATAACGCATAACGCATAACGCATAACGCATAACGCATAACGCATAACGCATAACGCATAACGCATAACGCATAACGCATAACGCATAACGCATAACGCATAACGCATGACGCATAACGCATAACGCATAACGCATAACGCATAACGCATAACGCATAACGCATAACGCATAACGCATAACGCATAACGCATAACGCATAACGCATAACGCATAACGCATAACGCATAACGCATAACGCATAACGCATAACGCATAACGCATAACGCATAACGCATAACGCATAACGCATAACGCATAACGCATAACGCATAACGCATAACGCATAACGCATAACGCATAACGCATAACGCATAACGCATAACGCATAACGCATAACGCATAACGCATAACGCATAACGCATAACGCATAACGCATAACGCATAACGCATAACGCATAACGCATAACGCATAACGCATAACGCATAACGCATAACGCATAACGCATAACGCATAACGCATAACGCATAACGCATAACGCATAACGCATAACGCATAACGCATAACGCATAACGCATAACGCATAACGCATAACGCATAACGCATAACGCATAACGCATAACGCATAACGCATAACGCATAACGCATAACGCATAACGCATAACGCATAACGCATAACGCATAACGCATAACGCATAACGCATAACGCATAACGCATAACGCATAACGCATAACGCATAACGCATAACGCATAACGCATAACGCATAACGCATAACGCATAACGCATAACGCATAACGCATAACGCATAACGCATAACGCATAACGCATAACGCATAACGCATAACGCATAACGCATAACGCATAACGCATAACGCATAACGCATAACGCATAACGCATAACGCATAACGCATAACGCATAACGCATAACGCATAACGCATAACGCATAACGGATAACGCATAACGCATAACGCATAACGCATAACGCATAACGCATAACGCATAACGCATAACGCATAACGCATAACGCATAACGGATAACGCATAACGCATAACGCATAACGCATAACGCATAACGCATAACGCATATCGCATTACGCATAACGCATAACGCATAACGGATAACGCATGACGCATAACGCATAACGCATAACGCATTACGCAGAACGCATAACGCATAACGCATAACGCATAACGCATAACGCATAACGCATAACGCATAACGCATAACGCATAACGCATAACGCATAACGCATAACGCATAACGCATAACGCATAACGCATAACGCATAACGCATAACGCATAACGCATAACGCATAACGCATAACGCATAACGCATAACGCATAACGCATAACGCATAACGCATAACGCATAACGCATAACGCATAACGCATAACGCATAACGCATAACGCATAACGCATAACGCATAACGCATAACGCATAACGCATAACGCATAACGCATAACGCATAACGCATAACGCATAACGCATAACGCATAACGCATAACGCATAACGCATAACGCATAACGCATAACGCATAACGCATAACGCATAACGCATAACGCATAACGCATAACGCATAACGCATAACGCATAACGCATAACGCATAACGCATAACGCATAACGCATAACGCATAACGCATAACGCATAACGCATAACGCATAACGCATAACGCATAACGCATAACGCATAACGCATAACGCATAACGCATAACGCATAACGCATAACGCATAACGCATAACGCATAACGCATAACGCATAACGCATAACGCATAACGCATAACGCTTAACGCATAACGCATAACGCATAACGCATAACGCATAACGCATAACGCATAACGCATAACGCATAACGCATAACGCATTACGCAGAACGCATAACGCATAACGCATAACGCATAACGCATAACGCATAACGCATAACGCATAACGCATAACGCATAACGCATAACGCATAACGCATAACGCATAACGCATAACGCATAACGCATAACGCATAACGCATAACGCATAACGCATAACGCATAACGCATAACGCATAACGCATAACGCATAACGCATAACGCATAACGCATAACGCATAACGCATAACGCATGACGCATAACGCATAACGCATAACGCATAACGCATAACGCATAACGCATAACGCATAACGCATAACGCATAACGCATAACGCATAACGCATAACGCATAACGCATAACGCATAACGCATAACGCATAACGCATAACGCATAACGCATAACGCATAACGCATAACGCATAACGCATAACGCATAACGCATAACGCATAACGCTTAGCGCATAACGCATAACGCATAACGCATAACGCATAACGCATAACGCATGACGCATAACGCATGACGCATAAAGCGTAACGCATAATGCATAACGCATAACGCTTAACGCATAGCCCATAACGCATAACGCATAACGCATAACGCATAACGCATAACGCATAACGGATAACGCATGACGCATAACGCATAACGCATAACGCATTACGCAGAACGCATAACGCATAACGCATAACGCATAACGCATAACGCATAACGCATAACGCATAACGCATAACGCATAACGCATAACGCATGACGCATAACGCATAACGCATAACGCATAACGCATAACGCATAACGCATAACGCATAACGCATAACGGATAACGCATGACGCATAACGCATAACGCATAACGCATAACGCATAACGCATAACGCATAACGCATAACGCATAACGCATAACGCATAACGCATAACGCATAACGCATAACGCTTAGCGCATAACGCATAACGCATAACGCATAACGCATAACGCATAACGCATGACGCATAACGCATGACGCATAAAGCGTAACGCATAATGCATAACGCATAACGCTTAACGCATAGCCCATAACGCATAACGCATAACGCATCGCGCATAACGCATAACGGATAACGCATAACGCATAACGCATAACGCATAACGGATAACGCATAACGCATAACGCATAACGCATAACGAATAACGCATAACGCATAACCCATAACGCATAACGCATATTGCATAACGCTTAACGCATAACGCCTAACGCATAACGCGTAACGCATAATGCATAACGCATAACGCTTAACGCATAGCCCATAACGCATAACGCATAACGCATCGCGCATAACGCATAACGCATAACGCATAACGCATAACGAATAACGCATAACGCATAACGCATAACGCATAACGAATAACGCATAACGCATAACGCATAACGCATAACGGATAACGCAAGACGCATAACGCATAACGCATAACGCATAACGCATAACGCATAACGCATAACGCATAACGCATAACGCATAACGCATAACGCATAACGCATAACGCATAACGCATAACGCATAACGCATAACGCATAACGCATAACGCATAACGCATAACGCATAACGCATAACGCATAACGCATAACGCATAACGCATAACGCATAACGCATAACGCATAACGCATAACGCATAACGCATAACGCATAACGAATAACGCATAACCCATAACGCATAACGCATAACGCATAACGCATAACGCATAACGGATAACGCAAGACGCATAACGCATAACGCATAACGCATAACGCATAACGCATAACGCATAACGCATAACGCATAACGCATAACGCATAACGCATAACGCATAACGCATAACGCATAACGCATAACGCATAACGCATAACGCATAACGCATAACGCATAACGCATAACGCATAACGCATAACGCATAACGCATAACGCATAACGCATAACGCATAACGCATAACGCATAACGCATAACGCATAACGCATAACGCATAACGCATAACGCATAACGCATAACGCATAACGCATAACGCATAACGCATAACGCATAACGCATAACGCATAACGCATAACGCATAACGCATAACGCATAACGCATAACGCATAACGCATAACGCATAACGCATAACGCATAACGCATAACGCATAACGCATAACGCATAACGCATAACGCTTAACGCATAACGCATAACGCATAACGCATAACGCATAACGGATAACGCATGACGCATAACGCATAACGCATAACGCATTACGCAGAACGCATAACGCATAACGCATAACGCATAACGCATAACGCATAACGCATAACGCATAACGCATAACGCATAACGCATAACGCATAACGCATAACGCATAACGCTTAACGCATAACGCATAACGCATAACGCATAACGCATAACGGATAACGCATGACGCATAACGCATAACGCATAACGCATTACGCAGAAAGCATAACGCATAACGCATAACGCATAACGCATAACGCATAACGCATAACGCATAACGCATAACGCATAACGCATCGCGCATAACGCATAACGGATAACGCATAACGCATAACGCATAACGCATAACGGATAACGCATAACGCATAACGCATAACGCATAACGAATAACGCATAACGCATAACCCATAACGCATAACGCATAACGCATAACGCTTAACGCATAACGCCTAACGCATAACGCGTAACGCATAATGCATAACGCATAACGCATAACGCATAACGCATAACGCATAACGCATAACGCATAACGCATAACGCATAACGCATGACGCATAACGCATAACGCATAACGCATAACGCATAACGCATAACGCATAACGCATAACGCATAACGCATAACGCATAACGCATAACGCATAACGCATAACGCATAACGCATAACGCATAACGCATAACGCATGACGCATAACGCATAACGCATAACGCATAACGCATAACGCATAACGCATAACGCATAACGCATAACGCATAACGCATAACGCATAACGCATAACGCATAACGCATAACGCATAACGCATAACGCATAACGCATAACGCATAACGCATAACGCATAACGCATAACGCATAACGCATAACGCATAACGCATAACGCATAACGCATAACGCATAACGCATAACGCATAACGCATAACGCATAACGCATAACGCATAACGCATAACGCATAACGCATAACGCATAACGCATAACGCATAACGCATAACGCATAACGCATAACGCATAACGCATAACGCATAACGCATAACGCATAACGCATAACGCATAACGCATAACGCATAACGCATAACGCATAACGCATAACGCATAACGCATAACGCATAACGCATAACGCATAACGCATAACGCATAACGCATAACGCATAACGCATAACGCATAACGCATAACGCATAACGCATAACGCATAACGCATAACGCATAACGCATAACGCATAACGCATAACGCATAACGCATAACGCATAACGCATAACGCATAACGCATAACGCATAACGCATAACGCATAACGCATAACGCATAACGCATAACGCATAACGCATAACGCATAACGCATAACGCATAACGCATAACGCATAACGCATAACGCATAACGCATAACGCATAACGCATAACGCATAACGCATAACGCATAACGCATAACGCATAACGCATAACGCATAACGGATAACGCATAACGCATAACGCATAACGCATAACGCATAACGCATAACGCATAACGCATAACGCATAACGCATAACGCATAACGGATAACGCATAACGCATAACGCATAACGCATAACGCATAACGCATAACGCATATCGCATTACGCATAACGCATAACGCATAACGGATAACGCATGACGCATAACGCATAACGCATAACGCATTACGCAGAACGCATAACGCATAACGCATAACGCATAACGCATAACGCATAACGCATAACGCATAACGCATAACGCATAACGCATAACGCATAACGCATAACGCATAACGCATAACGCATAACGCATAACGCATAACGCATAACGCATAACGCATAACGCATAACGCATAACGCATAACGCATAACGCATAACGCATAACGCATAACGCATAACGCATAACGCATAACGCATAACGCATAACGCATAACGCATAACGCATAACGCATAACGCATAACGCATAACGCATAACGCATAACGCATAACGCATAACGCATAACGCATAACGCATAACGCATAACGCATAACGCATAACGCATAACGCATAACGCATAACGCATAACGCATAACGCATAACGCATAACGCATAACGCATAACGCATAACGCATAACGCATAACGCATAACGCATAACGCATAACGCATAACGCATAACGCATAACGCATAACGCATAACGCATAACGCATAACGCATAACGCATAACGCATAACGCATAACGCATAACGCATAACGCATAACGCATAACGCATAACGCATAACGCATAACGCATAACGCATAACGCATAACGCATAACGCATAACGCATAACGCATAACGCATAACGCATAACGCATAACGCATGACGCATAACGCATAACGCATAACGCATAACGCATAACGCATAACGCATAACGCATAACGCATAACGCATAACGCATAACGCATAACGCATAACGCATAACGCATAACGCATAACGCATAACGCATAACGCATAACGCATAACGCATAACGCATAACGCATAACGCATAACGCATAACGCTTAGCGCATAACGCATAACGCATAACGCATAACGCATAACGCATAACGCATGACGCATAACGCATGACGCATAAAGCGTAACGCATAATGCATAACGCATAACGCTTAACGCATAGCCCATAACGCATAACGCATAACGCATCGCGCATAACGCATAACGGATAACGCATAACGCATAACGCATAACGCATAACGGATAACGCATAACGCATAACGCATAACGCATAACGAATAACGCATAACGCATAACCCATAACGCATAACGCATATTGCATAACGCTTAACGCATAACGCCTAACGCATAACGCGTAACGCATAATGCATAACGCATAACGCTTAACGCATAGCCCATAACGCATAACGCATAACGCATCGCGCATAACGCATAACGCATAACGCATAACGCATAACGAATAACGCATAACGCATAACGCATAACGCATAACGAATAACGCATAACGCATAACGCATAACGCATAACGGATAACGCAAGACGCATAACGCATAACGCATAACGCATAACGCATAACGCATAACGCATAACGCATAACGCATAACGCATAACGCATAACGCATAACGCATAACGCATAACGCATAACGCATAACGCATAACGCATAACGCATAACGCATAACGCATAACGCATAACGCATAACGCATAACGCATAACGCATAACGCATAACGCATAACGCATAACGCATAACGCATAACGCATAACGCATAACGCATAACGAATAACGCATAACCCATAACGCATAACGCATAACGCATAACGCATAACGCATAACGGATAACGCAAGACGCATAACGCATAACGCATAACGCATAACGCATAACGCATAACGCATAACGCATAACGCATAACGCATAACGCATAACGCATAACGCATAACGCATAACGCATAACGCATAACGCATAACGCATAACGCATAACGCATAACGCATAACGCATAACGCATAACGCATAACGCATAACGCATAACGCATAACGCATAACGCATAACGCATAACGCATAACGCATAACGCATAACGCATAACGCATAACGCATAACGCATAACGCATAACGCATAACGCATAACGCATAACGCATAACGCATAACGCATAACGCATAACGCATAACGCATAACGCATAACGCATAACGCATAACGCATAACGCATAACGCATAACGCATAACGCATAACGCATAACGCATAACGCATAACGCATAACGCATAACGCATAACGCATAACGCATAACGCATAACGCATAACGCATAACGCATAACGCATAACGCATAACGCATAACGCATAACGCATAACGCATAACGCATAACGCATAACGCATAACGCATAACGCATGACGCATAACGCATAACGCATAACGCATAACGCATAACGCATAACGCATAACGCATAACGCATAACGCATAACGCATAACGCTTAGCGCATAACGCATAACGCATAACGCATAACGCATAACGCATAACGCATGACGCATAACGCATGACGCATAACGCGTAACGCATAATGCATAACGCATAACGCTTAACGCATAGCCCATAACGCATAACGCATAACGCATCGCGCATAACGCATAACGGATAACGCATAACGCATAACGCATAACGCATAACGGATAACGCATAACGCATAACGCATAACGCATAACGAATAACGCATAACGCATAACCCATAACGCATAACGCATATTGCATAACGCTTAACGCATAACGCCTAACGCATAACGCGTAACGCATAATGCATAACGCATAACGCTTAACGCATAGCCCATAACGCATAACGCATAACGCATCGCGCATAACGCATAACGGATAACGCATAACGCATAACGCATAACGCATAACGCATAACGGATAACGCATAACGCATAACGCATAACGCATAACGAATAACGCATAACGCATAACCCATAACGCATAACGCATAACGCATAACGCATAACGCATAACGGATAACGCAAGACGCATAACGCATAACGCATAACGCATAACGCATAACGCATAACGCATAACGCATAACGCATAACGCATAACGCATAACGCATAACGCATAACGCATAACGCATAACGCATAACGCATAACGCATAACGCATAACGCATAACGCATAACGCATAACGCATAACGCATAACGCATAACGCATAACGCATAACGCATAACGCATAACGCATAACGCATAACGAATAACGCATAACGCATAACCCATAACGCATAACGCATAACGCATAACGCATAACGCATAACGGATAACGCAAGACGCATAACGCATAACGCATAACGCATAACGCATAACGCATAACGCATAACGCATAACGCATAACGCATAACGCATAACGCATAACGCATAACGCATAACGCATAACGCATAACGCATAACGCATAACGCATAACGCATAACGCATAACGCATAACGCATAACGCATAACGCATAACGCATAACGCATAACGCATAACGCATAACGCATAACGCATAACGCATAACGCATAACGCATAACGCATAACGCATAACGCATAACGCATAACGCATAACGCATAACGCATAACGCATAACGCATAACGCATAACGCATAACGCATAACGCATAACGCATAACGCATAACGCATAACGCATAACGCATAACGCATAACGCATAACGCATAACGCATAACGCATAACGCATAACGCATAACGCATAACGCATAACGCATAACGCATAACGCATAACGCATAACGAATAACGCATAACGCATAACCCATAACGCATAACGCATAACGCATGACGCATAACGCATGACGCATAACGCATGACGCATAACGCATAACGCATAACGCATAACGCATAACGCATAACGCATAACGCATAACGCATAACGCATAACGCATAACGCATAACGCATAACGCATAACGCATAACGCATAACGCTTAACGCATAACGCATAACGCATAACGCATAACGCATAACGCATAACGCATAACGCATAACGCATGACGCATAACGCATGACGCATAACGCGTAACGCATAACGTATAACGGATAACGCATAACGCATAACGCATAACGCATAACGAATAACGCATAACGCATAACCCATAACGCATAACGCATATTGCATAACGCTTAACGCATAACGCCTAACGCATAACGCGTAACGCATAATGCATAACGCATAACGCTTAACGCATAGCCCATAACGCATAACGCATAACGCATCGCGCATAACGCATAACGGATAACGCATAACGCATAACGCATAACGCATAACGCATAACGCATAACGGATAACGCATAACGCATAACGCATAACGCATAACGAATAACGCATAACGCATAACCCATAACGCATAACGCATAACGCATAACGCTTAACGCATAACGCATAACGCATAACGCATAACGCATAACGCATAACGCATAACGCATGACTCATAACGCATGACGCATAACGCGTAACGCATAATGCATAACGCATAACGCTTAACGCATAGCCCATAACGCATAACGCATAACGCATCGCGCATAACGCATAACGCATAACGCATAACGCATAACGCATAACGCATAACGCATAACGCATAACGCATAACGCATAACGCATAACGCATAACGCATAACGCATAACGCATAACGCATAACGCATAACGCATAACGCATAACGCATAACGCATAACGCATAACGCATAACGCATAACGCATAACGCATAACGCATAACGCATAACGCATAACGCATAACGCATAACGCATAACGCATAACGCATAACGCATAACGCATAACGCATAACGCATAACGCATAACGCATAACGCTTAACGCATCGCGCATAACGCATAACGGATAACGCCTAACCCATAACGCTTAACGCATAACGCATAACGCATAACGCATAACGCATAACGGATAACGCATAACGCATAACGCATAACGGATAACGCATAACGCATAACGCATAACGCATAACGCATAACGAATAACGCATAACGCATAACGCATAACGCATAACGCATAACGCATAACGCATAACGCATAACGCATAACGCATAACGCATAACGCATAACGCATAACGCATAACGCATAACGCATAATGCATAACGCATAACGCATAACGCATAACGCATGACGCATGACGCATAACGCATAACGCATAACGCATAACGCATAACGCATAACGCATAACGCATAACGCTTAACGCATAACGCATAACGCATAACGCATAACGCATAACGCATAACGCATAACGCATGACGCATAACGCATGACGCATAACGCGTAACGCATAATGCATAACGCATAACGCTTAACGCATAGCCCATAACGCATAACGCATAACGCATAACGGATAACGCATAACGCATAACGCATAACGCATAACGAAAAACGCATAACGCATAACCCATAACGCATAACGCATATTGCATAACGCTTAACGCATAACGCCTAACGCATAACGCGTAACGCATAATGCATAACGCATAACGCTTAACGCATAGCCCATAACGCATAACGCATAACGCATCGCGCATAACGCATAACGGATAACGCATAACGCATAACGCATAACGCATAACGCATAACGCATAACGGATAACGCATAACGCATAACGCATAACGCATAACGCATAACGAATAACGCATAACGCATAACCCATAACGCATAACGCATAACGCATAACGCATAACGCATAACGCATAACGCATAACGGATAACGCAAGACGCATAACGCATAACGCATAACGCATAACGCATAACGCATAACGCATAACGCATAACGCATAACGCATAACGCATAACGCATAACGCATAACGCATAACGCATAACGCATAACGCATAACGCATAACGCATAACGCATAACGCATAACGCATAACGCATAACGCATAACGCATAACGCATAACGCACAACGCATAACGCATAACGCATAACGCATAACGCATAACGCATAACGCATAACGCATAACGCATAACGCATAACGCATAACGCATAACGCATAACGCATAACGCATAACGCATAACGCATAACGCATAACGCATAACGCATAACGCATAACGCATAACGGATAACGCATAACGCATAACGCATAACGGATAACGCATAACGCATAACGCATAACGCATAACGCATAACGCATTACGCATAACGGATAACGCATAACGGATACCGCATAACGCATAACGCATAACGCATTACGCAGAACGCATAACGCATAACGCATAACGCATAACGCATAACGCATAACGCATATCGCATTACGCATAACGCATAACGCATAACGGATAACGCATGACGCATAACGCATAACGCATAACGCATTACGCAGAACGCATAACGCATAACGCATAACGCATAACGCATAACGCATAACGCATAACGCATAACGCATAACGCATAACGCATAACGCATAACGCATAACGCATAACGCATAACGCATAACGCATAACGCATAACGCATAACGCATAACGCATAACGCATAACGCATAACGCATAACGCATAACGCATAACGCATAACGCATAACGCATAACGCATAACGCATGACGCATGACGCATAACGCATAACGCATAACGCATAACGCATAACGCATAACGCATAACGCATAACGCATAACGCATAACGCATAACGCATAACGCATAACGCATAACGCATAACGCATAACGCATAACGCATAACGCATAACGCATAACGCATAACGCATAACGCATAACGCATAACGCATAACGCATAACGCATAACGCATAACGCATAACGCATAACGCTTAACGCATAACGCATAACGCATAACGCATAACGCATAACGCATAACGCATAACGCATAACGCATAACGCATGACGCTTAACGCATGACGCATAACGCGTAACGCATAATGCATAACGCATAACGCTTAACGCATAGCCCATAACGCATAACGAATAACGCATCGCGCATAACGCATAACGGATAACGCATAACGCATAACGCATAACGCATAACGGATAACGCATAACGCATAACGCATAACGCATAACGAATAACGCATAACGCATAACCCATAACGCATAACGCATATTGCATAACGCTTAACGCATAACGCATAACGCATAACGCATAACGCTTAACGCATAGCCCATAACGCATAACGCATAACGCATCGCGCATAACGCATAACGCATAACGCATAACGCATAACGCATGACGCATAACGCATGACGCATAACGCGTAACGCATAATGCATAACGCATAACGCTTAACGCATAGCCCATAACGCATAACGCATAACGCATCGCGCATAACGCATAACGGATAACGCATAACGCATAACGCATAACGCATAACGCATAACGGATAACGCATAACGCATAACGCATAACGCATAACGAATAACGCATAACGCATAACCCATAACGCATAACGCATATTGCATAACGCTTAACGCATAACGCCTAACGCATAACGCGTAACGCATAATGTATAACGCATAACGCTTAACGCATAGCCCATAACGCATAACGCATAACGCATCGCGCATAACGCATAACGGATAACGCATAACGCATAACGCATAACGCATAACGCATAACGCATAACGGATAACGCATAACGCATAACGCATAACGCATAACGAATAACGCATAACGCATAACCCATAACGCATAACGCATAACGCATAACGCATAACGCATAACGCATAACGGATAACGCAAGACGCATAACGCATAACGCATAACGCATAACGCATAACGCATAACGCATAACGCATAACGCATAACGCATAACGCATAACGCATAACGCATAACGCATAACGCATAACGCATAACGCATAACGCATAACGCATAACGCATAACGCATAACGCATAACGCATAACGCATAACGCATAACGCATAACGCATAACGCATAACGCATAACGCATAACGCATAACGCATAACGCATAACGCATAACGCATAACGCATAACGCATAACGCATAACGCATAACGCATAACGCATAACGCATAACGCATAACGCATAACGCTTAACGCATAACGCATAACGCATAACGCATAACGCATAACGCATAACGCATAACGCATAACGCATGACGCATAACGCATGACGCATAACGCGTAACGCATAATGCATAACGCATAACGCTTAACGCATAGCCCATAACGCATAACGCATAACGCATCGCGCATAACGCATAACGGATAACGCATAACGCATAACGCATAACGCATAACGGATAACGCATAACGCATAACGCATAACGCATAACGAATAACGCATAACGCATAACCCATAACGCATAACGCATATTGCATAACGCTTAACGCATAACGCATAACGCATAACGCTTAACGCATAGCCCATAACGCATAACGCATAACGCATCGCGCATAACGCATAACGCATAACGCATAACGCATAACGCATGACGCATAACGCATGACGCATAACGCGTAACGCATAATGCATAACGCATAACGCTTAACGCATAGCCCATAACGCATAACGGATAACGCATAACGCATAACGCATAACGCATAACGCATAACGGATAACGCATAACGCATAACGCATAACGCATAACGAATAACGCATAACGCATAACCCATAACGCATAACGCATATTGCATAACGCTTAACGCATAACGCCTAACGCATAACCCATAACGCATAACGCATATTGCATAACGCTTAACGCATAACGCCTAACGCATAACGCGTAACGCATAATGCATAACGCATAACGCTTAACGCATAGCCCATAACGCATAACGCATAACGCATCGCGCATAACGCATAACGGATAACGCATAACGCATAACGCATAACGCATAACGCATAACGCATAACGCATAACGCATAACGCTTAACGCATAGCCCATAACGCATAACGCATAACGCATCGCGCATAACGCATAACGCATAACGCATAACGCATAACGCATGACGCATAACGCATGACGCATAACGCGTAACGCATAATGCATAACGCATAACGCTTAACGCATAGCCCATAACGCATAACGCATAACGCATCGCGCATAACGCATAACGGATAACGCATAACGCATAACGCATAACGCATAACGCATAACGGATAACGCATAACGCATAACGCATAACGCATAACGAATAACGCATAACGCATAACCCATAACGCATAACGCATATTGCATAACGCTTAACGCATAACGCCTAACGCATAACGCGTAACGCATAATGTATAACGCATAACGCTTAACGCATAGCCCATAACGCATAACGCATAACGCATCGCGCATAACGCATAACGGATAACGCATAACGCATAACGCATAACGCATAACGCATAACGGATAACGCATAACGCATAACGCATAACGCATAACGAATAACGCATAACGCATAACCCATAACGCATAACGCATAACGCATAACGCATAACGCATAACGCATAACGGATAACGCAAGACGCATAACGCATAACGCATAACGCATAACGCATAACGCATAACGCATAACGCATAACGCATAACGCATAACGCATAACGCATAACGCATAACGCATAACGCATAACGCATAACGCATAACGCATAACGCATAACGCATAACGCATAACGCATAACGCATAACGCATAACGCATAACGCATAACGCATAACGCATAACGCATAACGCATAACGCATAACGCATAACGCATAACGCATAACGCATAACGCATAACGCATAACGCATAACGCATAACGCATAACGCATAACGCATAACGCATAACGCATAACGCATAACGCATAACGCATAACGCTTAACGCATAACGCATAACGCATAACGCATAACGCATAACGCATAACGCATAACGCATAACGCATAACGCATGACGCATAACGCATGACGCATAACGCGTAACGCATAATGCATAACGCATAACGCTTAACGCATAGCCCATAACGCATAACGCATAACGCATCGCGCATAACGCATAACGGATAACGCATAACGCATAACGCATAACGCATAACGGATAACGCATAACGCATAACGCATAACGCATAACGAATAACGCATAACGCATAACCCATAACGCATAACGCATATTGCATAACGCTTAACGCATAACGCATAACGCATAACGCTTAACGCATAGCCCATAACGCATAACGCATAACGCATCGCGCATAACGCATAACGCATAACGCATAACGCATAACGCATGACGCATAACGCATGACGCATAACGCGTAACGCATAATGCATAACGCATAACGCTTAACGCATAGCCCATAACGCATAACGGATAACGCATAACGCATAACGCATAACGCATAACGCATAACGGATAACGCATAACGCATAACGCATAACGCATAACGAATAACGCATAACGCATAACCCATAACGCATAACGCATATTGCATAACGCTTAACGCATAACGCCTAACGCATAACGCGTAACGCATAATGCATAACGCATAACGCTTAACGCATAGCCCATAACGCATAACGCATAACGCATCGCGCATAACGCATAACGGATAACGCATAACGCATAACGCATAACGCATAACGCATAACGGATAACGCATAACGCATAACGCATAACGCATAACGAATAACGCATAACGCATAACCCATAACGCATAACGCATAACGCATAACGCATAACGCATAACGCATAACGGATAACGCATAACCCATAACGCATAACGCATAACGCATAACGCATAACGCATAACGCATAACGCATAACGCATAACGCATAACGCATAACGCATAACGCATAACGCATAACGCATAACGCATAACGCATAACGCATAACGCATAACGCATAACGCATAACGCATAACGCATAACGCATAACGCATAACGCATAACGCATAACGCATAACGCATAACGCATAACGCATAACGCATAACGCATAACGCATAACGCATAACGCATAACGCATAACGCATAACGCATAACGCATAACGCATAACGCATAACGCATAACGCATAACGCATAACGCATAACGCATAACGCATAACGCATAACGCATAACGCATAACGCATAACGCATAACGCATAACGCATAACGCATAACGCATAACGCATAACGCTTAACGCATAACGCATAACGCATAACGCATAACGCATAACGCATAACGCATAACGCATAACGCATGACGCATAACGCATGACGCATAACGCGTAACGCATAATGCATAACGCATAACGCTTAACGCATAGCCCATAACGCATAACGCATAACGCATCGCGCATAACGCATAACGGATAACGCATAACGCATAACGCATAACGCATAACGGATAACGCATAACGCATAACGCATAACGCATAACGAATAACGCATAACGCATAACCCATAACGCATAACGCATATTGCATAACGCTTAACGCATAACGCATAACGCATAACGCATAACGCTTAACGCATAGCCCATAACGCATAACGCATAACGCATCGCGCATAACGCATAACGCATAACGCATAACGCATAACGCATGACGCATAACGCATGACGCATAACGCGTAACGCATAATGCATAACGCATAACGCTTAACGCATAGCCCATAACGCATAACGCATAACGCATCGCGCATAACGCATAACGGATAACGCATAACGCATAACGCATAACGCATAACGCATAACGGATAACGCATAACGCATAACGCATAACGCATAACGAATAACGCATAACGCATAACCCATAACGCATAACGCATATTGCATAACGCTTAACGCATAACGCCTAACGCATAACGCGTAACGCATAATGCATAACGCATAACGCTTAACGCATAGCCCATAACGCATAACGCATAACGCATAACGCATAACGCATAACGCATAACGCATAACGCATAACGCATAACGCATAACGCATAACGCATAACGCATAACGCATAACGCATAACGCATAACGCATGACGCATAACGCATGACGCATAACGCGTAACGCATAATGCATAACGCATAACGCTTAACGCATAGCCCATAACGCATAACGCATAACGCATCGCGCATAACGCATAACGGATAACGCATAACGCATAACGCATAACGCATAACGGATAACGCATAACGCATGACGCATAACGCATGACGCATAACGCGTAACGCATAATGCATAACGCATAACGCTTAACGCATAGCCCATAGCCCATAACGCATAACGCATAACGCATCGCGCATAACGCATAACGGATAACGCATAACGCATAACGCATAACGCATAACGGATAACGCATAACGCATAACGCATAACGCATAACGAATAACGCATAACGCATAACCCATAACGCATAACGCATATTGCATAACGCTTAACGCATAACGCATAACGCATAACGCATAACGCATAACGCTTAACGCATAGCCCATAACGCATAACGCATAACGCATCGCGCATAACGCATAACGCATAACGCATAACGCATAACGCATGACGCATAACGCATGACGCATAACGCGTAACGCATAATGCATAACGCATAACGCTTAACGCATAGCCCATAACGCATAACGCATAACGCATCGCGCATAACGCATAACGGATAACGCATAACGCATAACGCATAACGCATAACGCATAACGGATAACGCATAACGCATAACGCATAACGCATAACGAATAACGCATAACGCATAACCCATAACGCATAACGCATATTGCATAACGCTTAACGCATAACGCCTAACGCATAACGCGTAACGCATAATGCATAACGCATAACGCTTAACGCATAGCCCATAACGCATAACGCATAACGCATAACGCATAACGCATAACGCATAACGCATAACGCATAACGCATAACGCATAACGCATAACGCATAACGCATAACGCATAACGCATAACGCATAACGCATAACGCATAACGCATAACGCATAACGCATAACGCATAACGCATGACGCATAACGCATGACGCATAACGCGTAACGCATAATGCATAACGCATAACGCTTAACGCATAGCCCATAACGCATAACGCATAACGCATCGCGCATAACGCATAACGGATAACGCATAACGCATAACGCATAACGCATAACGGATAACGCATAACGCATAACGCATAACGCATAACGAATAACGCATAACGCATAACCCATAACGCATAACGCATATTGCATAACGCTTAACGCATAACGCATAACGCATAACGCTTAACGCATAGCCCATAACGCATAACGCATAACGCATCGCGCATAACGCATAACGCATAACGCATAACGCATAACGCATGACGCATAACGCATGACGCATAACGCGTAACGCATAATGCATAACGCATAACGCTTAACGCATAGCCCATAACGCATAACGGATAACGCATAACGCATAACGCATAACGCATAACGCATAACGGATAACGCATAACGCATAACGCATAACGCATAACGAATAACGCATAACGCATAACCCATAACGCATAACGCATATTGCATAACGCTTAACGCATAACGCCTAACGCATAACGCGTAACGCATAATGCATAACGCATAACGCTTAACGCATAGCCCATAACGCATAACGCATAACGCATCGCGCATAACGCATAACGGATAACGCATAACGCATAACGCATAACGCATAACGCATAACGGATAACGCATAACGCATAACGCATAACGCATAACGAATAACGCATAACGCATAACCCATAACGCATAACGCATAACGCATAACGCATAACGCATAACGCATAACGGATAACGCATAACCCATAACGCATAACGCATAACGCATAACGCATAACGCATAACGCATAACGCATAACGCATAACGCATAACGCATAACGCATAACGCATAACGCATAACGCATAACGCATAACGCATAACGCATAACGCATAACGCATAACGCATGACGCATAACGCATGACGCATAACGCGTAACGCATAATGCATAACGCATAACGCTTAACGCATAGCCCATAACGCATAACGCATAACGCATCGCGCATAACGCATAACGGATAACGCATAACGCATAACGCATAACGCATAACGGATAACGCATAACGCATAACGCATAACGCATAACGAATAACGCATAACGCATAACCCATAACGCATAACGCATATTGCATAACGCTTAACGCATAACGCATAACGCATAACGCTTAACGCATAACGCATAACGCATAACGCATAACGCATAACGCATAACGCATAACGCATAACGCATAACGCATAACGCATAACGCATAACGCATAACGCATAACGCATAACGCATAACGCATAACGCATAACGCATAACGCATAACGCATAACGCATGACGCATAACGCATGACGCATAACGCGTAACGCATAACGCATAACGCATAACGGATAACGCATAACCCATAACGCATAACGCATAACGCATAACGCATAACGAATAACGCATAACGCATAACCCATAACGCATAACGCATATTGCATAACGCTTAACGCATAACGCCTAACGCATAACGCGTAACGCATAATGCATAACGCATAACGCTTAACGCATAGCCCATAACGCATAACGCATAACGCATCGCGCATAACGCATAACGGATAACGCATAACGCATAACGCATAACGCATAACGCATAACGCATAACGGATAACGCATAACGCATAACGCATAACGCATAACGAATAACGCATAACGCATAACCCATAACGCATAACGCATAACGCATAACGCATAACGCATAACGGATAACGCATCGCGCATAACGCATAACGCATAACGCATAACGCATAACGCATGACGCATAACGCATGACGCATAACGCGTAACGCATAATGCATAACGCATAACGCTTAACGCATAGCCCATAACGCATAACGGATAACGCATAACGCATAACGCATAACGCATAACGCATAACGGATAACGCATAACGCATAACGCATAACGCATAACGAATAACGCATAACGCATAACCCATAACGCATAACGCATATTGCATAACGCTTAACGCATAACGCCTAACGCATAACGCGTAACGCATAATGCATAACGCATAACGCTTAACGCATAGCCCATAACGCATAACGCATAACGCATCGCGCATAACGCATAACGGATAACGCATAACGCATAACGCATAACGCATAACGCATAACGGATAACGCATAACGCATAACGCATAACGCATAACGAATAACGCATAACGCATAACCCATAACGCATAACGCATAACGCATAACGCATAACGCATAACGCATAACGGATAACGCATAACCCATAACGCATAACGCATAACGCATAACGCATAACGCATAACGCATAACGCATAACGCATAACGCATAACGCATAACGCATAACGCATAACGCATAACGCATAACGCATAACGCATAACGCATAACGCATAACGCATGACGCATAACGCATGACGCATAACGCGTAACGCATAATGCATAACGCATAACGCTTAACGCATAGCCCATAACGCATAACGCATAACGCATCGCGCATAACGCATAACGGATAACGCATAACGCATAACGCATAACGCATAACGGATAACGCATAACGCATAACGCATAACGCATAACGAATAACGCATAACGCATAACCCATAACGCATAACGCATATTGCATAACGCTTAACGCATAACGCATAACGCATAACGCTTAACGCATAGCCCATAACGCATAACGCATAACGCATCGCGCATAACGCATAACGCATAACGCATAACGCATAACGCATGACGCATAACGCATGACGCATAACGCGTAACGCATAATGCATAACGCATAACGCTTAACGCATAGCCCATAACGCATAACGGATAACGCATAACGCATAACGCATAACGCATAACGCATAACGCATAACGCATAACGCATAACGGATAACGCATAACGCATAACGCATAACGCATAACGAATAACGCATAACGCATAACCCATAACGCATAACGCATATTGCATAACGCTTAACGCATAACGCCTAACGCATAACGCGTAACGCATAATGCATAACGCATAACGCTTAACGCATAGCCCATAACGCATAACGCATAACGCATCGCGCATAACGCATAACGGATAACGCATAACGCATAACGCATAACGCATAACGCATAACGGATAACGCATAACGCATAACGCATAACGCATAACGAATAACGCATAACGCATAACCCATAACGCATAACGCATAACGCATAACGCATAACGCATAACGCATAACGGATAACGCATAACCCATAACGCATAACGCATAACGCATAACGGATAACGCATAACCCATAACGCATAACGCATAACGCATAACGCATAACGCATAACGCATAACGCATAACGCATAACGCATAACGCATAACGCATAACGCATAACGCATAACGCATAACGCATAACGCATAACGCATAACGCATAACGCATAACGCATGACGCATAACGCATGACGCATAACGCGTAACGCATAATGCATAACGCATAACGCTTAACGCATAGCCCATAACGCATAACGCATAACGCATCGCGCATAACGCATAACGGATAACGCATAACGCATAACGCATAACGCATAACGGATAACGCATAACGCATAACGCATAACGCATAACGAATAACGCATAACGCATAACCCATAACGCATAACGCATATTGCATAACGCTTAACGCATAACGCATAACGCATAACGCTTAACGCATAGCCCATAACGCATAACGCATAACGCATCGCGCATAACGCATAACGCATAACGCATAACGCATAACGCATGACGCATAACGCATGACGCATAACGCGTAACGCATAATGCATAACGCATAACGCTTAACGCATAGCCCATAACGCATAACGGATAACGCATAACGCATAACGCATAACGCATAACGCATAACGCATAACGCATAACGGATAACGCATAACGCATAACGCATAACGCATAACGAATAACGCATAACGCATAACCCATAACGCATAACGCATATTGCATAACGCTTAACGCATAACGCCTAACGCATAACGCGTAACGCATAATGCATAACGCATAACGCTTAACGCATAGCCCATAACGCATAACGCATAACGCATCGCGCATAACGCATAACGGATAACGCATAACGCATAACGCATAACGCATAACGCATAACGGATAACGCATAACGCATAACGCATAACGCATAACGAATAACGCATAACGCATAACCCATAACGCATAACGCATAACGCATAACGCATAACGCATAACGCATAACGGATAACGCATAACCCATAACGCATAACGCATAACGCATAACGCATAACGCATAACGCATAACGCATAACGCATAACGCATAACGCATAACGCATAACGCATAACGCATAACGCATAACGCATAACGCATAACGCATAACGCATAACGCATAACGCATAACGCATAACGCATAACGCATAACGCATAACGCATAACGCATAACGCATAACGCATAACGCATAACGCATAACGCATAACGCATAACGCATAACGCATAACGCATAACGCATAACGCATAACGCATAACGCATAACGCATAACGCATAACGCATAACGCATAACGCATAACGCATAACGCATAACGCATAACGCATAACGCATAACGCTTAACGCATAACGCATAACGCATAACGCATAACGCATAACGCATAACGCATAACGCATAACGCATGACGCATAACGCATGACGCATAACGCGTAACGCATAATGCATAACGCATAACGCTTAACGCATAGCCCATAACGCATAACGCATAACGCATCGCGCATAACGCATAACGGATAACGCATAACGCATAACGCATAACGCATAACGGATAACGCATAACGCATAACGCATAACGCATAACGAATAACGCATAACGCATAACCCATAACGCATAACGCATATTGCATAACGCTTAACGCATAACGCATAACGCATAACGCATAACGCTTAACGCATAGCCCATAACGCATAACGCATAACGCATCGCGCATAACGCATAACGCATAACGCATAACGCATAACGCATGACGCATAACGCATGACGCATAACGCGTAACGCATAATGCATAACGCATAACGCTTAACGCATAGCCCATAACGCATAACGCATAACGCATCGCGCATAACGCATAACGGATAACGCATAACGCATAACGCATAACGCATAACGCATAACGGATAACGCATAACGCATAACGCATAACGCATAACGAATAACGCATAACGCATAACCCATAACGCATAACGCATATTGCATAACGCTTAACGCATAACGCCTAACGCATAACGCGTAACGCATAATGCATAACGCATAACGCTTAACGCATAGCCCATAACGCATAACGCATAACGCATAACGCATAACGCATAACGCATAACGCATAACGCATAACGCATAACGCATAACGCATAACGCATAACGCATAACGCATAACGCATAACGCATAACGCATAACGCATGACGCATAACGCATGACGCATAACGCGTAACGCATAATGCATAACGCATAACGCTTAACGCATAGCCCATAACGCATAACGCATAACGCATCGCGCATAACGCATAACGGATAACGCATAACGCATAACGCATAACGCATAACGGATAACGCATAACGCATAACGCATAACGCATAACGAATAACGCATAACGCATAACGCATAACCCATAACGCATAACGCATATTGCATAACGCTTAACGCATAACGCATAACGCTTAACGCATAGCCCATAACGCATAACGCATAACGCATCGCGCATAACGCATAACGCATAACGCATAACGCATAACGCATGACGCATAACGCATGACGCATAACGCGTAACGCATAATGCATAACGCATAACGCTTAACGCATAGCCCATAACGCATAACGGATAACGCATAACGCATAACGCATAACGCATAACGCATAACGGATAACGCATAACGCATAACGCATAACGCATAACGAATAACGCATAACGCATAACCCATAACGCATAACGCATATTGCATAACGCTTAACGCATAACGCCTAACGCATAACGCGTAACGCATAATGCATAACGCATAACGCTTAACGCATAGCCCATAACGCATAACGCATAACGCATCGCGCATAACGCATAACGGATAACGCATAACGCATAACGCATAACGCATAACGCATAACGGATAACGCATAACGCATAACGCATAACGCATAACGAATAACGCAAAACGCATAACCCATAACGCATAACGCATAACGCATAACGCATAACGCATAACGCATAACGCATAACGGATAACGCATAACCCATAACGCATAACGCATAACGCATAACGCATAACGCATAACGCATAACGCATAACGCATAACGGATAACGCAAGACGCATAACGCATAACGCATAAGGCATAACGCATAACGCATAACGCATAACGCATAACGCATAACGCATAACGCATAACGCATAACGCATAACGCATAACGCATAACGCATAACGCATAACGCATAACGCATAACGCATAACGCATAACGCATAACGCATAACGCATAACGCTTAGCGCATAACGCATAACGCATAACGCATAACGCATAACGCATAACGCATGACGCATAACGCATGACGCATAACGCGTAACGCATAACGCATAACGCATAACGCATAACGCATAACGCATGACGCATAACGCATGACGCATAACGCGTAACGCATAATGCATAACGCATAACGCTTAACGCATAGCCCATAACGCATAACGCATAACGCATCGCGCATAACGCATAACGGATAACGCATAACGCATAACGCATAACGCATAACGGATAACGCATAACGCATAACGCATAACGCATAACGAATAACGCATAACGCATAACCCATAACGCATAACGCATATTGCATAACGCTTAACGCATAACGCATAACGCATAACGCATAACGCTTAACGCATAGCCCATAACGCATAACACATAACGCATCGCGCATAACGCATAACGCATAACGCATAACGCATAACGCATGACGCATAACGCATGACGCATAACGCGTAACGCATAATGCATAACGCATAACGCTTAACGCATAGCCCATAACGCATAACGCATAACGCATCGCGCATAACGCATAACGGATAACGCATAACGCATAACGCATAACGCATAACGCATAACGGATAACGCATAACGCATAACGCATAACGCATAACGAATAACGCATAACGCATAACCCATAACGCATAACGCATATTGCATAACGCTTAACGCATAACGCCTAACGCATAACGCGTAACGCATAATGCATAACGCATAACGCTTAACGCATAGCCCATAACGCATAACGCATAACGCATAACGCATAACGCATAACGCATAACGCATAACGCATAACGCATAACGCATAACGCATAACGCATAACGCATAACGCATAACGCATAACGCATAACGCATAACGCATAACGCATAACGCATAACGCATAACGCATAACGCATAACGCATGACGCATAACGCATGACGCATAACGCGTAACGCATAATGCATAACGCATAACGCTTAACGCATAGCCCATAACGCATAACGCATAACGCATCGCGCATAACGCATAACGGATAACGCATAACGCATAACGCATAACGCATAACGGATAACGCATAACGCATAACGCATAACGCATAACGCATAACGAATAACGCATAACGCATAACCCATAACGCATAACGCATATTGCATAACGCTTAACGCATAACGCATAACGCATAACGCTTAACGCATAGCCCATAACGCATAACGCATAACGCATCGCGCATAACGCATAACGCATAACGCATAACGCATAACGCATGACGCATAACGCATGACGCATAACGCGTAACGCATAATGCATAACGCATAACGCTTAACGCATAGCCCATAACGCATAACGGATAACGCATAACGCATAACGCATAACGCATAACGCATAACGCATAACGGATAACGCATAACGCATAACGCATAACGCATAACGAATAACGCATAACGCATAACCCATAACGCATAACGCATATTGCATAACGCTTAACGCATAACGCCTAACGCATAACGCGTAACGCATAATGCATAACGCATAACGCTTAACGCATAGCCCATAACGCATAACGCATAACGCATCGCGCATAACGCATAACGGATAACGCATAACGCATAACGCATAACGCATAACGCATAACGGATAACGCATAACGCATAACGCATAACGCATAACGAATAACGCATAACGCATAACCCATAACGCATAACGCATAACGCATAACGCATAACGCATAACGGATAACGCATAACCCATAACGCATAACGCATAACGCATAACGCATAACGCATAACGCATAACGCATAACGCATAACGGATAACGCAAGACGCATAACGCATAACGCATAAGGCATAACGCATAACGCATAACGCATAACGCATAACGCATAACGCATAACGCATAACGCATAACGCATAACGCATAACGCATAACGCATAACGCATAACGCATAACGCATAACGCATAACGCATAACGCATAACGCATAACGCATAACGCATAACGCATAACGCATAACGCATAACGCTTAGCGCATAACGCATAACGCATAACGCATAACGCATAACGCATAACGCATGACGCATAACGCATGACGCATAACGCGTAACGCATAACGCATAACGCATAACGGATAACGCATAACCCATAACGCATAACGCATAACGCATAACGCATAACGAATAACGCATAACGCATAACCCATAACGCATAACGCATATTGCATAACGCTTAACGCATAACGCCTAACGCATAACGCGTAACGCATAATGCATAACGCATAACGCTTAACGCATAGCCCATAACGCATAACGCATAACGCATCGCGCATAACGCATAACGGATAACGCATAACGCATAACGCATAACGCATAACGCATAACGGATAACGCATAACGCATAACGCATAACGCATAACGAATAACGCATAACGCATAACCCATAACGCATAACGCATAACGCATAACGCATAACGCATAACGGATAACGCAAGACGCATAACGCATAACGCATAACGCATAACGCATAACGCATAACGCATAACGCATAACGCATAACGCATAACGCATAACGCATAACGCATAACGCATAACGCATAACGCATAACGCATAACGCATAACGCATAACGCATAACGCATAACGCATAACGCATAACGCATAACGCATAACGCATAACGCATAACGCATAACGCATAACGCATAACGCATAACGCATAACGCATAACGCATAACGCATAACGCATAACGCATAACGCATAACGCATAACGCATAACGCATAACGCATAACGCATAACGCATAACGCATAACGCATAACGCATAACGCATAACGCATAACGCATAACGCATAACGCATAACGCATAACGCATAACGCATAACGCATAACGCATAACGCATAACGAATAACGCATAACGCATAACCCATAACGCATAACGCATAACGCATGACGCATAACGCATGACGCATAACGCATAACGCATAACGCATAACGCATAACGCATAACGCATAACGCATAACGCATAACGCATAACGCATAACGCATAACGCATAACGCATAACGCATAACGCATAACGCATAACGCATAACGCATAACGCATAACGCATAACGCATAACGCATAACGCATAACGCATAACGCATAACGCATAACGCATAACGCATAACGCATAACGCATAACGCATAACGCATAACGCATAACGCATAACGCATAACGCATAACGCATAACGCATAACGCATAACGCATAACGCATAACGCATAACGCATAACGCATAACGCATAACGCATAACGCATAACGCATAACGCATAACGCATAACGCATAACGCATAACGCATAACGCATAACGCTTAGCGCATAACGCATAACGCATAACGCATAACGCATAACGCATAACGCATGACGCATAACGCATGACGCATAACGCGTAACGCATAACGCATAACGCATAACGGATAACGCATAACCCATAACGCATAACGCATAACGCATAACGCATAACGAATAACGCATAACGCATAACCCATAACGCATAACGCATATTGCATAACGCTTAACGCATAACGCCTAACGCATAACGCGTAACGCATAATGCATAACGCATAACGCTTAACGCATAGCCCATAACGCATAACGCATAACGCATCGCGCATAACGCATAACGGATAACGCATAACGCATAACGCATAACGCATAACGCATAACGGATAACGCATAACGCATAACGCATAACGCATAACGAATAACGCATAACGCATAACCCATAACGCATAACGCATAACGCATAACGCATAACGCATAACGGATAACGCAAGACGCATAACGCATAACGCATAACGCATAACGCATAACGCATAACGCATAACGCATAACGCATAACGCATAACGCATAACGCATAACGCATAACGCATAACGCATAACGCATAACGCATAACGCATAACGCATAACGCATAACGCATAACGCATAACGCATAACGCATAACGCATAACGCATAACGCATAACGCATAACGCATAACGCATAACGCATAACGCATAACGCATAACGCATAACGCATAACGCATAACGCATAACGCATAACGCATAACGCATAACGCATAACGCATAACGCATAACGCATAACGCATAACGCATAACGCATAACGCATAACGCATAACGCATAACGCATAACGCATAACGCATAACGCATAACGCATAACGCATAACGCATAACGCATAACGCATAACGCATAACGCATAACGCATAACGCATAACGCATAACGCATAACGCATAACGCATAACGCATAACGAATAACGCATAACGCATAACCCATAACGCATAACGCATAACGCATGACGCATAACGCATGACGCATAACGCATAACGCATAACGCATAACGCATAACGCATAACGCATAACGCATAACGCATAACGCATAACGCATAACGCATAACGCATAACGCATAACGCATAACGCATAACGCATAACGCATAACGCATAACGCATAACGCATAACGCATAACGCATAACGCATAACGCATAACGCATAACGCATAACGCATAACGCATAACGCATAACGCATAACGCATAACGCATAACGCATAACGCATAACGCATAACGCATAACGCATAACGCATAACGCATAACGCATAACGCATAACGCATAACGCATAACGCATAACGCATAACGCATAACGCATAACGCATAACGCATAACGCATAACGCATAACGCATAACGCATAACGCATAACGCATAACGCATAACGCATAACGCATAACGCATAACGCATAACGCATAACGCATAACGCATAACGCATAACGCATAACGCATAACGCATAACGCATAACGCATAACGCATAACGCATAACGCATAACGCATAACGCATAACGCATAACGCATAACGCATAACGCATAACGCATGACGCATGACGCATGACGCATGACGCATGACGCATAACGCATAACGCATAACGCATAACGCATAACGCATAACGCATAACGCATAACGCATAACGCATCGCGCATAACGCATAACGGATAACGCATAACGCATAACGCATAACGCATAACGCATAACGGATAACGCATAACGCATAACGCATAACGCATAACGAATAACGCATAACGCATAACCCATAACGCATAACGCATAACGCATAACGCATAACGCATAACGGATAACGCAAGACGCATAACGCATAACGCATAACGCATAACGCATAACGCATAACGCATAACGCATAACGCATAACGCATAACGCATAACGCATAACGCATAACGCATAACGCATAACGCATAACGCATAACGCATAACGCATAACGCATAACGCATAACGCATAACGCATAACGCATAACGCATAACGCATAACGCATAACGCATAACGCATAACGCATAACGCATAACGCATAACGCATAACGCATAACGCATAACGCATAACGCATAACGCATAACGCATAACGCATAACGCATAACGCATAACGCATAACGCATAACGCATAACGCATAACGCATAACGCATAACGCATAACGAATAACGCATAACGCATAACCCATAACGCATAACGCATAACGCATAACGTATAACGCATAACGGATAACGCAAGACGCATAACGCATAACGCATAACGCATAACGCATAACGCATAACGCATAACGCATAACGCATAACGCATAACGCATAACGCATAACGCATAACGCATAAGGCATAACGCATAACGCATAACGCATAACGCATAACGCATAACGCATAACGCATAACGCATAACGCATAACGCATAACGCATAACGCATAACGCATAACGCATAACGCATAACGCATAACGCATAACGCATAACGCATAACGCATAACGCATAACGCTTAGCGCATAACGCATAACGCATAACGCATAACGCATAACGCATAACGCATGACGCATAACGCATGACGCATAACGCGTAACGCATAACGCATAACGCATAACGCATAACGCATAACGCATGACGCATAACGCATGACGCATAACGCGTAACGCATAATGCATAACGCATAACGCTTAACGCATAGCCCATAACGCATAACGCATAACGCATCGCGCATAACGCATAACGGATAACGCATAACGCATAACGCATAACGCATAACGGATAACGCATAACGCATAACGCATAACGCATAACGAATAACGCATAACGCATAACCCATAACGCATAACGCATATTGCATAACGCTTAACGCATAACGCATAACGCATAACGCATAACGCTTAACGCATAGCCCATAACGCATAACACATAACGCATCGCGCATAACGCATAACGCATAACGCATAACGCATAACGCATGACGCATAACGCATGACGCATAACGCGTAACGCATAATGCATAACGCATAACGCTTAACGCATAGCCCATAACGCATAACGCATAACGCATCGCGCATAACGCATAACGGATAACGCATAACGCATAACGCATAACGCATAACGCATAACGGATAACGCATAACGCATAACGCATAACGCATAACGAATAACGCATAACGCATAACCCATAACGCATAACGCATATTGCATAACGCTTAACGCATAACGCCTAACGCATAACGCGTAACGCATAATGCATAACGCATAACGCTTAACGCATAGCCCATAACGCATAACGCATAACGCATAACGCATAACGCATAACGCATAACGCATAACGCATAACGCATAACGCATAACGCATAACGCATAACGCATAACGCATAACGCATAACGCATAACGCATAACGCATAACGCATAACGCATAACGCATAACGCATAACGCATGACGCATAACGCATGACGCATAACGCGTAACGCATAATGCATAACGCATAACGCTTAACGCATAGCCCATAACGCATAACGCATAACGCATCGCGCATAACGCATAACGGATAACGCATAACGCATAACGCATAACGCATAACGGATAACGCATAACGCATAACGCATAACGCATAACGCATAACGAATAACGCATAACGCATAACCCATAACGCATAACGCATATTGCATAACGCTTAACGCATAACGCATAACGCATAACGCTTAACGCATAGCCCATAACGCATAACGCATAACGCATCGCGCATAACGCATAACGCATAACGCATAACGCATAACGCATGACGCATAACGCATGACGCATAACGCATGACGCATAACGCGTAACGCATAATGCATAACGCATAACGCTTAACGCATAGCCCATAACGCATAACGGATAACGCATAACGCATAACGCATAACGCATAACGCATAACGCATAACGGATAACGCATAACGCATAACGCATAACGCATAACGAATAACGCATAACGCATAACCCATAACGCATAACGCATATTGCATAACGCTTAACGCATAACGCCTAACGCATAACGCGTAACGCATAATGCATAACGCATAACGCTTAACGCATAGCCCATAACGCATAACGCATAACGCATCGCGCATAACGCATAACGGATAACGCATAACGCATAACGCATAACGCATAACGCATAACGGATAACGCATAACGCATAACGCATAACGCATAACGCATAACGAATAACGCATAACGCATAACCCATAACGCATAACGCATAACGCATAACGCATAACGCATAACGCTTAGCGCATAACGCATAACGCATAACGCATAACGCATAACGCATAACGCATGACGCATAACGCATGACGCATAACGCGTAACGCATAACGCATAACGCATAACGGATAACGCATAACCCATAACGCATAACGCATAACGCATAACGCATAACGAATAACGCATAACGCATAACCCATAACGCATAACGCATATTGCATAACGCTTAACGCATAACGCCTAACGCATAACGCGTAACGCATAATGCATAACGCATAACGCTTAACGCATAGCCCATAACGCATAACGCATAACGCATCGCGCATAACGCATAACGGATAACGCATAACGCATAACGCATAACGCATAACGCATAACGGATAACGCATAACGCATAACGCATAACGCATAACGAATAACGCATAACGCATAACCCATAACGCATAACGCATAACGCATAACGCATAACGCATAACGGATAACGCAAGACGCATAACGCATAACGCATAACGCATAACGCATAACGCATAACGCATAACGCATAACGCATAACGCATAACGCATAACGCATAACGCATAACGCATAACGCATAACGCATAACGCATAACGCATAACGCATAACGCATAACGCATAACGCATAACGCATAACGCATAACGCATAACGCATAACGCATAACGCATAACGCATAACGCATAACGCATAACGCATAACGCATAACGCATAACGCATAACGCATAACGCATAACGCATAACGCATAACGCATAACGCATAACGCATAACGCATAACGCATAACGCATAACGCATAACGCATAACGCATAACGCATAACGCATAACGCATAACGCATAACGCATAACGCATAACGCATAACGCATAACGCATAACGCATAACGAATAACGCATAACGCATAACCCATAACGCATAACGCATAACGCATGACGCATAACGCATGACGCATAACGCATAACGCATAACGCATAACGCATAACGCATAACGCATAACGCATAACGCATAACGCATAACGCATAACGCATAACGCATAACGCATAACGCATAACGCATAACGCATAACGCATAACGCATAACGCATAACGCATAACGCATAACGCATAACGCATAACGCATAACGCATAACGCATAACGCATAACGCATAACGCATAACGCATAACGCATAACGCATAACGCATAACGCATAACGCATAACGCATAACGCATAACGCATAACGCATAACGCATAACGCATAACGCATAACGCATAACGCATAACGCATAACGCATAACGCATAACGCATAACGCATAACGCATAACGCATAACGCTTAGCGCATAACGCATAACGCATAACGCATAACGCATAACGCATAACGCATGACGCATAACGCATGACGCATAACGCGTAACGCATAACGCATAACGCATAACGGATAACGCATAACCCATAACGCATAACGCATAACGCATAACGCATAACGAATAACGCATAACGCATAACCCATAACGCATAACGCATATTGCATAACGCTTAACGCATAACGCCTAACGCATAACGCGTAACGCATAATGCATAACGCATAACGCTTAACGCATAGCCCATAACGCATAACGCATAACGCATCGCGCATAACGCATAACGGATAACGCATAACGCATAACGCATAACGCATAACGCATAACGGATAACGCATAACGCATAACGCATAACGCATAACGAATAACGCATAACGCATAACCCATAACGCATAACGCATAACGCATAACGCATAACGCATAACGGATAACGCAAGACGCATAACGCATAACGCATAACGCATAACGCATAACGCATAACGCATAACGCATAACGCATAACGCATAACGCATAACGCATAACGCATAACGCATAACGCATAACGCATAACGCATAACGCATAACGCATAACGCATAACGCATAACGAATAACGCATAACGCATAACCCATAACGCATAACGCATAACGCATGACGCATAACGCATGACGCATAACGCATAACGCATAACGCATAACGCATAACGCATAACGCATAACGCATAACGCATAACGCATAACGCATAACGCATAACGCATAACGCATAACGCATAACGCATAACGCATAACGCATAACGCATAACGCATAACGCATAACGCATAACGCATAACGCATAACGCATAACGCATAACGCATAACGCATAACGCATAACGCATAACGCATAACGCATAACGCATAACGCATAACGCATAACGCATAACGCATAACGCATAACGCATAACGCATAACGCATAACGCATAACGCATAACGCATAACGCATAACGCATAACGCATAACGCATAACGCATAACGCATAACGCATAACGCATAACGCATAACGCATAACGCATAACGCATAACGCATAACGCATAACGCATAACGCATAACGCATAACGCATAACGCATAACGCATAACGCATAACGCATAACGCATAACGCATAACGCATGACGCATGACGCATGACGCATGACGCATGACGCATAACGCATAACGCATAACGCATAACGCATAACGCATAACGCATAACGCATAACGCATAACGCATCGCGCATAACGCATAACGGATAACGCATAACGCATAACGCATAACGCATAACGCATAACGGATAACGCATAACGCATAACGCATAACGCATAACGAATAACGCATAACGCATAACGCATAACGCATAACGCATAACGCATAACGCATAACGCATAACGCATAACGCATAACGCATAACGCATAACGCATAACGCATAACGCATAACGCATAACGCTTAACGCATCGCGCATAACGCATAACGCATAACGCATAACGCATAACGCATAACGCATAACGCATAACGCATAACGCATAACGCATAACGCATAACGCATAACGCATAACGCATAACGCATAACGCATAACGCATAACGCATAACGCATGACGCATGACGCATGACGCATGACGCATGACGCATAACGCATAACGCATAACGCATAACGCATAACGCATAACGCATAACGCATAACGCATAACGCATCGCGCATAACGCATAACGGATAACGCATAACGCATAACGCATAACGCATAACGCATAACGCATAACGCATGACGCATAACGCATGACGCATAACGCGTAACGCATAATGCATAACGCATAACGCTTAACGCATAGCCCATAACGCATAACGCATAACGCATCGCGCATAACGCATAACGCATAACGCATAACGCATAACGCATAACGCATAACGCATAACGCATAACGCATAACGCATAACGCATAACGCATAACGCATAACGCATAACGCATAACGCATAACGCATAACGCATAACGCATAACGCATAACGCATAACGCATAACGCATAACGCATAACGCATAACGCATAACGCATAACGCATAACGCATAACGCATAACGCATAACGCATAACGCATAACGCATAACGCATAACGCATAACGCATGACGCATAACGCATAACGCATAACGCGTAACGCGTAAAGCTTAACGCATAACGCATAACGCATAACGCATAACGCATAACGCATAACGCATAACGCATAACGCATAACGCATAACGCATAACGCATAACGCATAACGCTTAACGCATCGCGCATAACGCATAACGCATAACGCATAACGCATAACGCATAACGCATAACGCATAACGCATAACGCATAACGCATAACGCATAACGCATAACGCATAACGCATAACGCATAACGCATAACGCATAACGCTTAACGCATCGCGCATAACGCATAACGGATAACGCCTAACCCATAACGCTTAACGCATAACGCATAACGCATAACGCATAACGCATAACGGATAACGCATAACGCATAACGCATAACGGATAACGCATAACGCATAACGCATAACGCATAACGCATAACGCATAACGAATAACGCATAACGCATAACGCATAACGCATAACGCATAACGCATAACGCATAACGCATAACGCATAACGCATAACGCATAACGCATAACGCATAACGCATAATGCATAACGCATAACGCATAACGCATAACGCATGACGCATGACGCATAACGCATAACGCATAACGCATAACGCATAACGCATAACGCATAACGCATAACGCTTAACGCATAACGCATAACGCATAACGCATAACGCATAACGCATAACGCATAACGCATAACGCATGACGCATAACGCATGACGCATAACGCGTAACGCATAATGCATAACGCATAACGCTTAACGCATAGCCCATAACGCATAACGCATAACGCATCGCGCATAACGCATAACGGATAACGCATAACGCATAACGCATAACGCATAACGCATAACGGATAACGCATAACGCATAACGCATAACGCATAACGAATAACGCATAACGCATAACCCATAACGCATAACGCATAACGCATAACGCATAACGCATAACGCATAACGCATAACGCATAACGGATAACGCAAGACGCATAACGCATAACGCATAACGCATAACGCATAACGCATAACGCATAACGCATAACGCATAACGCATAACGCATAACGCATAACGCATAACGCATAACGCATAACGCATAACGCATAACGCATAACGCATAACGCATAACGCATAACGCATAACGCATAACGCATAACGCATAACGCATAACGCATAACGCATAACGCATAACGCATAACGCATAACGCATAACGCATAACGCATAACGCATAACGCATAACGCATAACGCATAACGCATAACGCATAACGCATAACGCATAACGCATAACGCATAACGCATAACGCATAACGCATAACGCATAACGCATAACGGATAACGCATAACGCATAACGCATAACGGATAACGCATAACGCATAACGCATAACGCATAACGCATTACGCATAACGGATAACGCATAACGGATAACGCATAACGCATAACGCATAACGCATTACGCAGAACGCATAACGCATAACGCATAACGCATAACGCATAACGCATAACGCATAACGCATATCGCATTACGCATAACGCATAACGCATAACGGATAACGCATGACGCATAACGCATAACGCATAACGCATTACGCAGAACGCATAACGCATAACGCATAACGCATAACGCATAACGCATAACGCATAACGCATAACGCATAACGCATAACGCATAACGCATAACGCATAACGCATAACGCATAACGCATAACGCATAACGCATAACGCATAACGCATAACGCATAACGCATAACGCATAACGCATAACGCATAACGCATAACGCATAACGCATAACGCATAACGCATAACGCATAACGCATAACGCATAACGCATGACGCATGACGCATGACGCATAACGCATAACGCATAACGCATAACGCATAACGCATAACGCATAACGCATAACGCATAACGCATAACGCATAACGCATAACGCATAACGCATAACGCATAACGCATAACGCATAACGCATAACGCATAACGCATAACGCATAACGCATAACGCATAACGCATAACGCTTAACGCATAACGCATAACGCATAACGCATAACGCATAACGCATAACGCATAACGCATGACGCATAACGCATGACGCATAACGCGTAACGCATAATGCATAACGCATAACGCTTAACGCATAGCCCATAACGCATAACGCATAACGCATCGCGCATAACGCATAACGGATAACGCATAACGCATAACGCATAACGCATAACGGATAACGCATAACGCATAACGCATAACGCATAACGAATAACGCATAACGCATAACGCTTAACGCATAACGCATAACGCATAACGCATAACGCATAACGCATAACGCATAACGCATAACGCATGACGCATAACGCATGACGCATAACGCGTAACGCATAATGCATAACGCATAACGCTTAACGCATAGCCCATAACGCATAACGCATAACGCATCGCGCATAACGCATAACGGATAACGCATAACGCATAACGCATAACGCATAACGGATAACGCATAACGCATAACGCATAACGCATAACGAATAACGCATAACGCATAACCCATAACGCATAACGCATATTGCATAACGCTTAACGCATAACGCATAACGCATAACGCATAACGCTTAACGCATAGCCCATAACGCATAACGCATAACGCATCGCGCATAACGCATAACGCATAACGCATAACGCATAACGCATGACGCATAACGCATGACGCATAACGCGTAACGCATAATGCATAACGCATAACGCTTAACGCATAGCCCATAACGCATAACGCATATTGCATAACGCTTAACGCATAACGCCTAACGCATAACGCGTAACGCATAATGCATAACGCATAACGCTTAACGCATAGCCCATAACGCATAACGCATAACGCATCGCGCATAACGCATAACGGATAACGCATAACGCATAACGCATAACGCATAACGCATAACGGATAACGCATAACGCATAACGCATAACGCATAACGAATAACGCATAACGCATAACCCATAACGCATAACGCATAACGCATAACGCATAACGCATAACGCATAACGGATAACGCAAGACGCATAACGCATAACGCATAACGCATAACGCATAACGCATAACGCATAACGCATAACGCATAACGCATAACGCATAACGCATAACGCATAACGCATAACGCATAACGCATAACGCATAACGCATAACGCATAACGCATAACGCATAACGCATAACGCATAACGCATAACGCATAACGCATAACGGATAACGCAAGACGCATAACGCATAACGCATAACGCATAACGCATAACGCATAACGCATAACGCATAACGCATAACGCATAACGCATAACGCATAACGCATAACGCATAACGCATAACGCATAACGCATAACGCATAACGCATAACGCATAACGCATAACGCATAACGCATAACGCATAACGCATAACGCATAACGCATAACGCATAACGCATAACGCATAACGCATAACGCATAACGCATAACGCATAACGCATAACGCATAACGCATAACGCATAACGCATAACGCATAACGCTTAACGCATAACGCATAACGCATAACGCATAACGCATAACGCATAACGCATAACGCATAACGCATGACGCATAACGCATGACGCATAACGCGTAACGCATAATGCATAACGCATAACGCTTAACGCATAGACCATAACGCATAACGCATAACGCATCGCGCATAACGCATAACGGATAACGCATAACGCATAACGCATAACGCATAACGGATAACGCATAACGCATAACGCATAACGCATAACGAATAACGCATAACGCATAACCCATAACGCATAACGCATATTGCATAACGCTTAACGCATAACGCATAACGCATAACGCTTAACGCATAGCCCATAACGCATAACGCATAACGCATAACGCATCGCGCATAACGCATAACGCATAACGCATAACGCATAACGCATGACGCATAACGCATGACGCATAACGCGTAACGCATAATGCATAACGCATAACGCTTAACGCATAGCCCATAACGCATAACGGATAACGCATAACGCATAACGCATAACGCATAACGCATAACGGATAACGCATAACGCATAACGCATAACGCATAACGAATAACGCATAACGCATAACCCATAACGCATAACGCATATTGCATAACGCTTAACGCATAACGCCTAACGCATAACGCGTAACGCATAACGCATAACGCATAACGCATAACGCATAACGCATAACGCATAACGCATAACGCATAACGCATAACGCATAACGCATAACGCATAACGCATAACGCATAACGCATAACGCATAACGCATAACGCATAACGCATAACGCATAACGCATAACGCATAACGCATAACGCATAACGCATAACGCATAACGGATAACGCAAGACGCATAACGCATAACGCATAACGCATAACGCATAACGCATAACGCATAACGCATAACGCATAACGCATAACGCATAACGCATAACGCATAACGCATAACGCATAACGCATAACGCATAACGCATAACGCATAACGCATAACGCATAACGCATAACGCATAACGCATAACGCATAACGCATAACGCATAACGCATAACGCATAACGCATAACGCATAACGCATAACGCATAACGCATAACGCATAACGCATAACGCATAACGCATAACGCATAACGCATAACGCTTAACGCATAACGCATAACGCATAACGCATAACGCATAACGCATAACGCATAACGCATAACGCATGACGCATAACGCATGACGCATAACGCGTAACGCATAATGCATAACGCATAACGCTTAACGCATAGACCATAACGCATAACGCATAACGCATCGCGCATAACGCATAACGGATAACGCATAACGCATAACGCATAACGCATAACGGATAACGCATAACGCATAACGCATAACGCATAACGAATAACGCATAACGCATAACCCATAACGCATAACGCATATTGCATAACGCTTAACGCATAACGCATAACGCATAACGCTTAACGCATAGCCCATAACGCATAACGCATAACGCATAACGCATCGCGCATAACGCATAACGCATAACGCATAACGCATAACGCATGACGCATAACGCATGACGCATAACGCGTAACGCATAATGCATAACGCATAACGCTTAACGCATAGCCCATAACGCATAACGGATAACGCATAACGCATAACGCATAACGCATAACGCATAACGGATAACGCATAACGCATAACGCATAACGCATAACGAATAACGCATAACGCATAACCCATAACGCATAACGCATATTGCATAACGCTTAACGCATAACGCCTAACGCATAACGCGTAACGCATAACGCATAACGCATAACGCATAACGCATAACGCATAACGCATAACGCATAACGCATAACGCATAACGCATAACGCATAACGCATAACGCATAACGCATAACGCATAACGCATAACGCTTAACGCATAACGCATAACGCATAACGCATAACGCATAACGCATAACGCATAACGCATAACGCATGACGCATAACGCATGACGCATAACGCGTAACGCATAATGCATAACGCATAACGCTTAACGCATAGCCCATAACGCATAACGCATAACGCATCGCGCATAACGCATAACGGATAACGCATAACGCATAACGCATAACGGATAACGCATAACGCATAACGCATAACGCATAACGAATAACGCATAACGCATAACCCATAACGCATAACGCTTAACGCATAACGCATAACGCATAACGCATAACGCTTAACGCATAGCCCATAACGCATAACGCATAACGCATCGCGCATAACGCATAACGCATAACGCATAACGCATAACGCATGACGCATAACGCATGACGCATAACGCGTAACGCATAATGCATAACGCATAACGCTTAACGCATAGCCCATAACGCATAACGCATAACGCATAACGCATAACGCTTAACGCATAACGCATAACGCATAACGCATAACGCATAACGCATAACGCATAACGCATGACGCATAACGCATGACGCATAACGCGTAACGCATAATGCATAACGCATAACGCTTAACGCATAGCCCATAACGCATAACGCATAACGCATCGCGCATAACGCATAACGGATAACGCATAACGCATAACGCATAACGCATAACGGATAACGCATAACGCATAACGCATAACGCATAACGAATAACGCATAACGCATAACCCATAACGCATAACGCATATTGCATAACGCTTAACGCATAACGCATAACGCATAACGCTTAACGCATAGCCCATAACGCATAACGCATAACGCATCGCGCATAACGCATAACGCATAACGCATAACGCATAACGCATGACGCATAACGCATGACGCATAACGCGTAACGCATAATGCATAACGCATAACGCTTAACGCATAGCCCATAACGCATAACGGATAACGCATAACGCATAACGCATAACGCATAACCCATAACGCATAACGCATATTGCATAACGCTTAACGCATAACGCCTAACGCATAACGCGTAACGCATAATGCATAACGCATAACGCTTAACGCATAGCCCATAACGCATAACGCATAACGCATCGCGCATAACGCATAACGGATAACGCATAACGCATAACGCATAACGCATAACGGATAACGCATAACGCATAACGCATAACGCATAACGAATAACGCATAACGCATAACCCATAACGCATAACGCATAACGCATAACGCATAACGCATAACGCATAACGAATAACGCATAACGCATAACGCATAACGCATAACGGATAACGCAAGACGCATAACGCATAACGCATAACGCATAACGCATAACGCATAACGCATAACGCATAACGCATAACGCATAACGCATAACGCATAACGCATAACGCATAACGCATAACGCATAACGCATAACGCATAACGCATAACGCATAACGCATAACGCATAACGCATAACGCATAACGCATAACGCATAACGCATAACGCATAACGCATAACGCATAACGCATAACGCATAACGCATAACGCATAACGCATAACGCATAACGCATAACGCATAACGCATAACGCATAACGCATAACGCATAACGCATAACGCATAACGCATAACGCATAACGCATAACGCATAACGCATAACGCATAACGCATAACGCATAACGCATAACGCATAACGCATAACGCATAACGCATAACGCATAACGCATAACGCATAACGCATAACGCATAACGCATAACGCATAACGCATAACGCATAACGCATAACGCATAACGCATAACGCATAACGCATAACGCATAACGCATAACGCATAACGCATAACGCATAACGCATAACGCATAACGCATAACGCATAACGCATAACGCATAACGCATAACGCATAACGCATAACGCATAACGCATAACGCATAACGCATAACGCATAACGAATAACGCATAACGCATAACCCATAACGCATAACGCATAACGCATGACGCATGACGCATGACGCATAACGCATAACGCATAACGCATAACGCATAACGCATAACGCATAACGCATAACGCATAACGCATAACGCATAACGCATAACGCATAACGCATAACGCATAACGCATAACGCATAACGCATAACGCATAACGCATAACGCATAACGCATAACGCATAACGCATAACGCATAACGCATAACGCATAACGCATAACGCATAACGCATAACGCATAACGCATAACGCATAACGCATAACGCATAACGCATAACGCATAACGCATAACGCATAACGCATAACGCATAACGCATAACGCATAACGCATAACGCATAACGCTTAACGCATAACGCATAACGCATAACGCATAACGCATAACGCATAACGCATAACGCATAACGCATAACGCATGACGCATAACGCATGACGCATAACGCGTAACGCATAATGCATAACGCATAACGCTTAACGCATAGCCCATAACGCATAACGCATAACGCATCGCGCATAACGCATAACGGATAACGCATAACGCATAACGCATAACGCATAACGGATAACGCATAACGCATAACGCATAACGCATAACGAATAACGCATAACGCATAACCCATAACGCATAACGCATATTGCATAACGCTTAACGCATAACGCATAACGCATAACGCATAACGCTTAACGCATAGCCCATAACGCATAACGCATAACGCATCGCGCATAACGCATAACGCATAACGCATAACGCATAACGCATGACGCATAACGCATGACGCATAACGCGTAACGCATAATGCATAACGCATAACGCTTAACGCATAGCCCATAACGCATAACGCATAACGCATCGCGCATAACGCATAACGGATAACGCATAACGCATAACGCATAACGCATAACGGATAACGCATGACGCATAACGCATAACGCATAACGCATAACGCATAACGCATAACGCATAACGCATAACGCATAACGCATAACGCATAACGCATAACGCATAACGCATAACGCATAACGCATAACGCATAACGCATAACGCATAACGCATAACGCATAACGCATAACGCATAACGCATAACGCATAACGCATAACGCATAACGCATAACGCATAACGCATAACGCATAACGCATAACGCATAACGCATAACGCATAACGCATAACGCATAACGCATAACGCATAACGCATAACGCATAACGCATAACGCATAACGCATAACGCATAACGCATAACGCATAACGCATAACGCTTAACGCATAACGCATAACGCATAACGCATAACGCATAACGCATAACGCATAACGCATAACGCATAACGCATGACGCATAACGCATGACGCATAACGCGTAACGCATAATGCATAACGCATAACGCTTAACGCATAGCCCATAACGCATAACGCATAACGCATCGCGCATAACGCATAACGGATAACGCATAACGCATAACGCATAACGCATAACGGATAACGCATAACGCATAACGCATAACGCATAACGAATAACGCATAACGCATAACCCATAACGCATAACGCATATTGCATAACGCTTAACGCATAACGCATAACGCATAACGCATAACGCTTAACGCATAGCCCATAACGCATAACGCATAACGCATCGCGCATAACGCATAACGCATAACGCATAACGCATAACGCATGACGCATAACGCATGACGCATAACGCGTAACGCATAATGCATAACGCATAACGCTTAACGCATAGCCCATAACGCATAACGCATAACGCATCGCGCATAACGCATAACGGATAACGCATAACGCATAACGCATAACGCATAACGGATAACGCATAACGCATAACGCATAACGCATAACGAATAACGCATAACGCATAACCCATAACGCATAACGCATATTGCATAACGCTTAACGCATAACGCCTAACGCATAACGCGTAACGCATAATGCATAACGCATAACGCTTAACGCATAGCCCATAACGCATAACGCATAATGCATCGCGCATAACGCATAACGGATAACGCATAACGCATAACGCATAACGCATAACGCATAACGGATAACGCATAACGCATAACGCATAACGCATAACGAATAACGCATAACGCATAACCCATAACGCATAACGCATAACGCATAACGCATAACGGATAACGCATAACGCATAACGCATAACGCATAACGAATAACGCATAACGCATAACCCATAACGCATAACGCATATTGCATAACGCTTAACGCATAACGCATAACGCATAACGCTTAACGCATAGCCCATAACGCATAACGCATAACGCATCGCGCATAACGCATAACGCATAACGCATAACGCATAACGCATGACGCATAACGCATGACGCATAACGCGTAACGCATAATGCATAACGCATAACGCTTAACGCATAGCCCATAACGCATAACGGATAACGCATAACGCATAACGCATAACGCATAACGCATAACGGATAACGCATAACGCATAACGCATAACGCATAACGAATAACGCATAACGCATAACCCATAACGCATAACGCATAACGCATATTGCATAACGCTTAACGCATAACGCCTAACGCATAACGCGTAACGCATAATGCATAACGCATAACGCTTAACGCATAGCCCATAACGCATAACGCATAACGCATCGCGCATAACGCATAACGGATAACGCATAACGCATAACGCATAACGCATAACGCATAACGGATAACGCATAACGCATAACGCATAACGCATAACGAATAACGCATAACGCATAACCCATAACGCATAACGCATAACGCATAACGCATAACGCATAACGCATAACGGATAACGCATAACCCATAACGCATAACGCATAACGCATAACGCATAACGCATAACGCATAACGCATAACGCATAACGGATAACGCAAGACGCATAACGCATAACGCATAACGCATAACGCATAACGCATAACGCATAACGCATAACGCATAACGCATAACGCATAACGCATAACGCATAACGCATAACGCATAACGCATAACGCATAACGCATAACGCATAACGCATAACGCATAACGCATAACGCATAACGCATAACGCATAACGCATAACGCATAACGCATAACGCATAACGCATAACGCATAACGCATAACGCATAACGCATAACGCATAACGCATAACGCATAACGCTTAACGCATAACGCATAACGCATAACGCATAACGCATAACGCATAACGCATAACGCATAACGCATGACGCATAACGCATGACGCATAACGCGTAACGCATAATGCATAACGCATAACGCTTAACGCATAGACCATAACGCATAACGCATAACGCATCGCGCATAACGCATAACGGATAACGCATAACGCATAACGCATAACGCATAACGGATAACGCATAACGCATAACGCATAACGCATAACGAATAACGCATAACGCATAACCCATAACGCATAACGCATATTGCATAACGCTTAACGCATAACGCATAACGCATAACGCTTAACGCATAGCCCATAACGCATAACGCATAACGCATAACGCATCGCGCATAACGCATAACGCATAACGCATAACGCATAACGCATGACGCATAACGCATGACGCATAACGCGTAACGCATAATGCATAACGCATAACGCTTAACGCATAGCCCATAACGCATAACGGATAACGCATAACGCATAACGCATAACGCATAACGCATAACGGATAACGCATAACGCATAACGCATAACGCATAACGAATAACGCATAACGCATAACCCATAACGCATAACGCATATTGCATAACGCTTAACGCATAACGCCTAACGCATAACGCGTAACGCATAACGCATAACGAATAACGCATAACGCATAACCCATAACGCATAACGCATATTGCATAACGCTTAACGCATAACGCATAACGCATAACGCTTAACGCATAGCCCATAACGCATAACGCATAACGCATCGCGCATAACGCATAACGCATAACGCATAACGCATAACGCATGACGCATAACGCATGACGCATAACGCGTAACGCATAATGCATAACGCATAACGCTTAACGCATAGCCCATAACGCATAACGGATAACGCATAACGCATAACGCATAACGCATAACGCATAACGGATAACGCATAACGCATAACGCATAACGCATAACGAATAACGCATAACGCATAACCCATAACGCATAACGCATAACGCATATTGCATAACGCTTAACGCATAACGCCTAACGCATAACGCGTAACGCATAATGCATAACGCATAACGCTTAACGCATAGCCCATAACGCATAACGCATAACGCATCGCGCATAACGCATAACGGATAACGCATAACGCATAACGCATAACGCATAACGCATAACGGATAACGCATAACGCATAACGCATAACGCATAACGAATAACGCATAACGCATAACCCATAACGCATAACGCATAACGCATAACGCATAACGCATAACGCATAACGGATAACGCATAACCCATAACGCATAACGCATAACGCATAACGCATAACGCATAACGCATAACGCATAACGCATAACGGATAACGCAAGACGCATAACGCATAACGCATAACGCATAACGCATAACGCATAACGCATAACGCATAACGCATAACGCATAACGCATAACGCATAACGCATAACGCATAACGCATAACGCATAACGCATAACGCATAACGCATAACGCATAACGCATAACGCATAACGCATAACGCATAACGCATAACGCATAACGCATAACGCATAACGCATAACGCATAACGCATAACGCATAACGCATAACGCATAACGCATAACGCATAACGCTTAACGCATAACGCATAACGCATAACGCATAACGCATAACGCATAACGCATAACGCATAACGCATGACGCATAACGCATGACGCATAACGCGTAACGCATAATGCATAACGCATAACGCTTAACGCATAGACCATAACGCATAACGCATAACGCATCGCGCATAACGCATAACGGATAACGCATAACGCATAACGCATAACGCATAACGGATAACGCATAACGCATAACGCATAACGCATAACGAATAACGCATAACGCATAACCCATAACGCATAACGCATATTGCATAACGCTTAACGCATAACGCATAACGCATAACGCTTAACGCATAGCCCATAACGCATAACGCATAACGCATAACGCATCGCGCATAACGCATAACGCATAACGCATAACGCATAACGCATGACGCATAACGCATGACGCATAACGCGTAACGCATAATGCATAACGCATAACGCTTAACGCATAGCCCATAACGCATAACGGATAACGCATAACGCATAACGCATAACGCATAACGCATAACGGATAACGCATAACGCATAACGCATAACGCATAACGAATAACGCATAACGCATAACCCATAACGCATAACGCATATTGCATAACGCTTAACGCATAACGCCTAACGCATAACGCGTAACGCATAACGCATAACGCATAACGCATAACGCATAACGCATAACGCATAACGCATAACGCATAACGCATAACGCATAACGCATAACGCATAACGCATAACGCATAACGCATAACGCTTAACGCATAACGCATAACGCATAACGCATAACGCATAACGCATAACGCATAACGCATAACGCATGACGCATAACGCATGACGCATAACGCGTAACGCATAATGCATAACGCATAACGCTTAACGCATAGCCCATAACGCATAACGCATAACGCATCGCGCATAACGCATAACGGATAACGCATAACGCATAACGCATAACGGATAACGCATAACGCATAACGCATAACGCATAACGAATAACGCATAACGCATAACCCATAACGCATAACGCATATTGCATAACGCTTAACGCATAACGCATAACGCATAACGCATAACGCTTAACGCATAGCCCATAACGCATAACGCATAACGCATCGCGCATAACGCATAACGCATAACGCATAACGCATAACGCATAACGCATGACGCATAACGCATGACGCATAACGCGTAACGCATAATGCATAACGCATAACGCTTAACGCATAGCCCATAACGCATAACGCATAACGCATAACGCATAACGCTTAACGCATAACGCATAACGCATAACGCATAACGCATAACGCATAACGCATAACGCATGACGCATAACGCATGACGCATAACGCGTAACGCATAATGCATAACGCATAACGCTTAACGCATAGCCCATAACGCATAACGCATAACGCATCGCGCATAACGCATAACGGATAACGCATAACGCATAACGCATAACGCATAACGGATAACGCATAACGCATAACGCATAACGCATAACGAATAACGCATAACGCATAACCCATAACGCATAACGCATATTGCATAACGCTTAACGCATAACGCATAACGCATAACGCTTAACGCATAGCCCATAACGCATAACGCATAACGCATCGCGCATAACGCATAACGCATAACGCATAACGCATAACGCATGACGCATAACGCATGACGCATAACGCGTAACGCATAATGCATAACGCATAACGCTTAACGCATAGCCCATAACGCATAACGGATAACGCATAACGCATAACGCATAACGCATAACCCATAACGCATAACGCATATTGCATAACGCTTAACGCATAACGCCTAACGCATAACGCGTAACGCATAATGCATAACGCATAACGCTTAACGCATAGCCCATAACGCATAACGCATAACGCATCGCGCATAACGCATAACGGATAACGCATAACGCATAACGCATAACGCATAACGGATAACGCATAACGCATAACGCATAACGCATAACGAATAACGCATAACGCATAACCCATAACGCATAACGCATAACGCATAACGCATAACGCATAACGCATAACGGATAACGCATAACCCATAACGCATAACGCATAACGCATAACGCATAACGCATAACGCATAACGCATAACGCATAACGCATAACGGATAACGCAAGACGCAAGACGCATAACGCATAACGCATAACGCATAACGCATAACGCATAACGCATAACGCATAACGCATAACGCATAACGCATAACGCATAACGCATAACGCATAACGCATAACGCATAACGCATAACGCATAACGCATAACGCATAACGCATAACGCATAACGCATAACGCATAACGCATAACGCATAACGCATAACGCTTAGCGCATAACGCATAACGCATAACGCATAACGCATAACGCATAACGCATGACGCATAACGCATGACGCATAACGCGTAACGCATAATGCATAACGCATAACGCTTAACGCATAGCCCATAACGCATAACGCATAACGCATCGCGCATAACGCATAACGGATAACGCATAACGCATAACGCATAACGCATAACGGATAACGCATAACGCATAACGCATAACGCATAACGCATAACGAATAACGCATAACGCATAACCCATAACGCATAACGCATAACGCATAACGCATAACGCATAACGCATAACGCATAACGCATAACGCATAACGCATAACGCATAACGCATAACGCATAACGCATAACGCATAACGCATAACGCATAACGCATAACGCATAACGCATAACGCATAACGCATATTGCATAACGCTTAACGCATAACGCCTAACGCATAACGCGTAACGCATAATGCATAACGCATAACGCTTAACGCATAGCCCATAACGCATAACGCATAACGCATCGCGCATAACGCATAACGGATAACGCATAACGCATAACGCATAACGCATAACGCATAACGGATAACGCATAACGCATAACGCATAACGCATAACGGATAACGCATAACCCATAACGCATAACGCATAACGCATAACGCATAACGCATAACGCATAACGCATAACGCATAACGGATAACGCAAGACGCAAGACGCATAACGCATAACGCATAACGCATAACGCATAACGCATAACGCATAACGCATAACGCATAACGCATAACGCATAACGCATAACGCATAACGCATAACGCATAACGCATAACGCATAACGCATAACGCATAACGCATAACGCATAACGCATAACGCATAACGCATAACGCATAACGCTTAGCGCATAACGCATAACGCATAACGCATAACGCATAACGCATAACGCATGACGCATAACGCATGACGCATAACGCGTAACGCATAATGCATAACGCATAACGCTTAACGCATAGCCCATAACGCATAACGCATAACGCATCGCGCATAACGCATAACGGATAACGCATAACGCATAACGCATAACGCATAACGGATAACGCATAACGCATAACGCATAACGCATAACGCATAACGAATAACGCATAACGCATAACCCATAACGCATAACGCATAACGCATAACGCATAACGCATAACGCATAACGCATAACGCATAACGCATAACGCATAACGCATAACGCATAACGCATAACGCATAACGCATAACGCATAACGCATAACGCATAACGCATAACGCATAACGCATAACGCATATTGCATAACGCTTAACGCATAACGCCTAACGCATAACGCGTAACGCATAATGCATAACGCATAACGCTTAACGCATAGCCCATAACGCATAACGCATAACGCATCGCGCATAACGCATAACGGATAACGCATAACGCATAACGCATAACGCATAACGCATAACGGATAACGCATAACGCATAACGCATAACGCATAACGAATAACGCATAACGCATAACGCATAACGCATAACGGATAACGCAAGACGCATAACGCATAACGCATAACGCATAACGCATAACGCATAACGCATAACGCATAACGCATAACGCATAACGCATAACGCATAACGCATAACGCATAACGCATAACGCATAACGCATAACGCATAACGCATAACGCATAACGCATAACGCATAACGCATAACGCATAACGCATAACGCATAACGCATAACGCATAACGCATAACGCATAACGCATAACGCATAACGCATAACGCATAACGCATAACGCATAACGCATAACGCATAACGCATAACGCATAACGCATAACGCATAACGCATAACGCATAACGCATAACGCATAACGCATAACGCATAACGCATAACGCATAACGCATAACGCATAACGCATAACGCATAACGCATAACGCATAACGCATAACGCATAACGCATAACGCATAACGCATAACGCATAACGCATAACGCATAACGCATAACGCATAACGCATAACGCATAACGCATAACGCATAACGCATAACGCATAACGCATAACGCATAACGCATAACGCATAACGCATAACGCATAACGCATAACGCATAACGCATAACGCATAACGCATAACGCATAACGAATAACGCATAACGCATAACCCATAACGCATAACGCATAACGCATGACGCATGACGCATGACGCATAACGCATAACGCATAACGCATAACGCATAACGCATAACGCATAACGCATAACGCATAACGCATAACGCATAACGCATAACGCATAACGCATAACGCATAACGCATAACGCATAACGCATAACGCATAACGCATAACGCATAACGCATAACGCATAACGCATAACGCATAACGCATAACGCATAACGCATAACGCATAACGCATAACGCATAACGCATAACGCATAACGCATAACGCATAACGCATAACGCATAACGCATAACGCATAACGCATAACGCATAACGCATAACGCATAACGCATAACGCATAACGCTTAACGCATAACGCATAACGCATAACGCATAACGCATAACGCATAACGCATAACGCATAACGCATAACGCATGACGCATAACGCATGACGCATAACGCGTAACGCATAATGCATAACGCATAACGCTTAACGCATAGCCCATAACGCATAACGCATAACGCATCGCGCATAACGCATAACGGATAACGCATAACGCATAACGCATAACGCATAACGGATAACGCATAACGCATAACGCATAACGCATAACGAATAACGCATAACGCATAACCCATAACGCATAACGCATATTGCATAACGCTTAACGCATAACGCATAACGCATAACGCATAACGCTTAACGCATAGCCCATAACGCATAACGCATAACGCATCGCGCATAACGCATAACGCATAACGCATAACGCATAACGCATGACGCATAACGCATGACGCATAACGCGTAACGCATAATGCATAACGCATAACGCTTAACGCATAGCCCATAACGCATAACGCATAACGCATCGCGCATAACGCATAACGGATAACGCATAACGCATAACGCATAACGCATAACGGATAACGCATAACGCATAACGCATAACGCATAACGAATAACGCATAACGCATAACCCATAACGCATAACGCATATTGCATAACGCTTAACGCATAACGCCTAACGCATAACGCGTAACGCATAATGCATAACGCATAACGCTTAACGCATAGCCCATAACGCATAACGCATAATGCATCGCGCATAACGCATAACGGATAACGCATAACGCATAACGCATAACGCATAACGCATAACGGATAACGCATAACGCATAACGCATAACGCATAACGAATAACGCATAACGCATAACCCATAACGCATAACGCATAACGCATAACGCATAACGGATAACGCATAACGCATAACGCATAACGCATAACGAATAACGCATAACGCATAACCCATAACGCATAACGCATATTGCATAACGCTTAACGCATAACGCATAACGCATAACGCTTAACGCATAGCCCATAACGCATAACGCATAACGCATCGCGCATAACGCATAACGCATAACGCATAACGCATAACGCATGACGCATAACGCATGACGCATAACGCGTAACGCATAATGCATAACGCATAACGCTTAACGCATAGCCCATAACGCATAACGGATAACGCATAACGCATAACGCATAACGCATAACGCATAACGGATAACGCATAACGCATAACGCATAACGCATAACGAATAACGCATAACGCATAACCCATAACGCATAACGCATAACGCATATTGCATAACGCTTAACGCATAACGCCTAACGCATAACGCGTAACGCATAATGCATAACGCATAACGCTTAACGCATAGCCCATAACGCATAACGCATAACGCATCGCGCATAACGCATAACGGATAACGCATAACGCATAACGCATAACGCATAACGCATAACGGATAACGCATAACGCATAACGCATAACGCATAACGAATAACGCATAACGCATAACCCATAACGCATAACGCATAACGCATAACGCATAACGCATAACGCATAACGGATAACGCATAACCCATAACGCATAACGCATAACGCATAACGCATAACGCATAACGCATAACGCATAACGCATAACGGATAACGCAAGACGCATAACGCATAACGCATAACGCATAACGCATAACGCATAACGCATAACGCATAACGCATAACGCATAACGCATAACGCATAACGCATAACGCATAACGCATAACGCATAACGCATAACGCATAACGCATAACGCATAACGCATAACGCATAACGCATAACGCATAACGCATAACGCATAACGCATAACGCTTAGCGCATAACGCATAACGCATAACGCATAACGCATAACGCATAACGCATAACGCATGACGCATAACGCATGACGCATAACGCGTAACGCATAATGCATAACGCATAACGCTTAACGCATAGCCCATAACGCATAACGCATAACGCATCGCGCATAACGCATAACGGATAACGCATAACGCATAACGCATAACGCATAACGGATAACGCATAACGCATAACGCATAACGCATAACGAATAACGCATAACGCATAACCCATAACGCATAACGCATATTGCATAACGCTTAACGCATAACGCCTAACGCATAACGCGTAACGCATAATGCATAACGCATAACGCTTAACGCATAGCCCATAACGCATAACGCATAACGCATCGCGCATAACGCATAACGGATAACGCATAACGCATAACGCATAACGCATAACGCATAACGGATAACGCATAACGCATAACGCATAACGCATAACGAATAACGCATAACGCATAACCCATAACGCATAACGCATAACGCATAACGGATAACGCAAGACGCATAACGCATAACGCATAACGCATAACGCATAACGCATAACGCATAACGCATAACGCATAACGCATAACGCATAACGCATAACGCATAACGCATAACGCATAACGCATAACGCATAACGCATAACGCATAACGCATAACGCATAACGCATAACGCATAACGCATAACGCATAACGCATAACGCATAACGCATAACGCATAACGCATAACGCATAACGCATAACGCATAACGCATAACGCATAACGCATAACGCATAACGCATAACGCATAACGCATAACGCATAACGCATAACGCATAACGCATAACGCATAACGCATAACGCATAACGCATAACGCATAACGCATAACGCATAACGCATAACGCATAACGCATAACGCATAACGCATAACGCATAACGCATAACGCATAACGCATAACGCATAACGCATAACGCATAACGCATAACGCATAACGCATAACGCATAACGCATAACGCATAACGCATAACGCATAACGCATAACGCATAACGCATAACGCATAACGCATAACGCATAACGCATAACGCATAACGCATAACGCATAACGCATAACGCATAACGAATAACGCATAACGCATAACCCATAACGCATAACGCATAACGCATAACGCATAACGCATAACGCATAACGCATAACGCATAACGGATAACGCATAACGCATAACGCATAACGCATAACGCATAACGCATAACGCTTAACGCATAACGCATAACGCATAACGCATAACGCATAACGCATAACGCATAACGCATAACTCATAACGCTTAACGCATAACGCATAACGCATAACGCATAACGCATAACGCATAACGCATAACGCATAACGCATAACGCATAACGCATAACGCATAACGCATAACGCATAACGGATAACGCATAACGCATAACGCATAACGCATAACGCATAACGCATAACGCATAACGCATAACGCATAACGCATAACGCATAACCCATAACGCATAACGCATAACGCATAACGCATAACGCATAACGCATAACGCATAACGCATAACGCATAACGCATAACGCATAACGCATAACGCATAACGCATAACGCATAACGCATAACCCATAACGCATAACGCATAACGCATAACGCATAACGCATAACGGATAACGCAAGACGCATAACGCATAACGCATAAAGCATAACGCATAACGCATAACGCATAACGCATAACGCATAACGCATAACGCATAACGCATAACGCATAACGCATAACGCATAACGCATAACGCATAACGCATAACGCATAACGCATAACGCATAACGCATAACGCATAACGCATAACGCATAACGCATAACGCATAACGCATAACGCATAACGCATAACGCATAACGCATAACGCATAACGCATAACGCATAACGCATAACGCATAACGCATAACGCATAACGCATAACGCATAACGCATAACGCATAACGCATAACGCATAACGCATAACGCATAACGCATAACGCATAACGCATAACGCATAACGCATAACGCATAATGCATAACGCACAACGCATAACGCATAACGCATAACGCATAACGCATAACGCACAACGCATAACGCATAACGCATAACGCATAACGCATAACGCATAACGCATAACGCATAACGCATAACGCATAACGCATAACGCATAACGCATAACGCATAACACATAACGCATAACGCATAACGCATAACGCATAACGCATAACACATAACGCATAACGCATAACGCTTAACGCATAACGTCTAACGCATAACGCGTAACGCATAATGCATAACGCATAACGCTTAACGCATAGCCCATAACGCATAACGCATAACGCATAACGCATCGCGCATAACGCATAACGCATAACGCATAACGCATAACGCATAACGCATAACGCATAACGCATAACGCATAACGCATAACGCATAACGCATAACGCTTTACGCATAACGCATAACGCATAACGCATAACGCATAACGGATAACGCAAGACGCATAACGCATAACGCATAACGCATAACGCATAACGCTTAACGCATAACGCCTAACGCATAACGCGTAACTCATAATGCATAACGCATAACGCTTAACGCATAACGCACAACGCATAACGCATAACGCATAATGCATAACGCATAACGCATAACGCATAACGGATAACGCATAACGCATAACGCATAACGCATAACGGATAACGCATAACGCTTAACGCATAGCTCATAACGCATAACTCATAACGCTTAACGCATAACGCATAACGCATAACGCATAACGCATAACGCATAACGCATAACGCATAACGCATAACGCATAACGCATAACGCATAACGCATAACGCATAACGCATAACGCATAACGCATAACGCATAACGCATAACGCATAACGCATAACGCATAACGCATAACGCATAACGCATAACGCATAACGCATAACGCATAACGCATAACGCATAATGCATAACGCACAACGCATAACGCATAACGCATAACGCATAACGCATAACGCACAACGCATAACGCATAACGCATAATGCATAACGCATAACGCATAACGCATAACGGATAACGCATAACGCATAACGCATAACGCATAACGGATAACGCATAACGCTTAACGCATAGCTCATAACGCATAACTCATAACGCTTAACGCATAACGCATAACGCATAACGCATAACGCATAACGCATAACGCATAACGCATAACGCATAACGCATAACGCATAACGCATAACGCATAACGCATAACGCATAACGCATAACGCATAACGCATAACGCATAACGCATAACGCATAACGCATAACGCATAACGCATAACGCATAACGCATAACGCTTAACGCATAACGCATTACGCATAACGCATAACGCATAATGCATAACGCATAACGCTTAACGCATAGCTCATAACGCATAACGCATAACGCATAACGCATAACCCATAACCCATAACGCATAACGCATAACGCATAACGCATAACGCATAACGCTTAACGCATAACGCATAACGGATAACGCATAACGGATAACGCATAACGCATAACACATAACGCATAACGCATAACGCTTAACGCATAACGCATAACGCATAACGCATAACGCATAACGCATAACGCATAACGCATAACGCTTAACGCATAACGCATTACGCATAACGCATAACGCATAATGCATAACGCATAACGCTTAACGCATAGCTCATAACGCATAACGCATAACGCATAACGCATAACCCATAACCCATAACGCATAACGCATAACGCATAACGCATAACGCATAACGCTTAACGCATAACGCATAACGGATAACGCATAACGGATAACGCATAACGCATAACACATAACGCATAACGCATAACGCATAACGCATAACGCATAACGCATAACGCATAACGCATAACGCATAACGCATAACGCATAACGCATAACGCATAACGCATAACGCATAACGCATAACGCATAACGCATAACGCATAACGCATAACGCATAACGCATAACGCATAACGCATAACGCATAACGCATAACGCATAACGCATAACGCATAACGCATAACGCATAACGCATAACGCATAACGCATAACGCATAACGCATAACGCATAACGCATAACGCATAACGCATAACGCATAACGCATAACGCATAACGCATAACGCATAACGCATAACGCATAACGCATAACGCATAACGCATAACGCATAACGCATAACGCATAACGCATAACGCATAACGCATAACGCATAACGCATAACGCATAACGCATAATGCATAACGCACAACGCATAACGCATAACGCATAACGCATAACGCATAACGCACAACGCATAACGCATAACGCATAACGCATAACGCTTAACGCATAACGCTTAACGCATAACGCATTACGCATAACGCATAACGCATAACGCATAACGCATAACGCATAACGCATAACGCATAACGCATAACGCATAACGCATAACGCATAACGCATAACGCATAACGCATAACGCATAACGCATAACGCATAACGCATCGCGCATAACGCTTAACGCATAGCTCATAACGCATAACGCATAACGCATAACGCATAACGCATAACGCATAACGCATAACGCATAACGCATAACGCATAACGCATAACGCATAACGCATAACGCATAACGCTTAACGCATAACGCTTAACGCATAACGCATTACGCATAACGCATAACGCATAACGCATAACGCATAACGCATAACGCATAACGCATAACGCATAACGCATAACGCATAACGCATAACGCATAACGCATAACGCATAACGCATAACGCATAACGCATAACGCATAACGCATAACGCATAACGCATCGCGCATAACGCATAACGCATAACGCATAACGCATAACGCATAACGCATAACGCTTAACGCATAACGCCTAACGCATAACGGGTAACGCATAATGCATAACGCATAACGCATAACACATAACGCATAACGCATAACGCATAACGCATAACGCATAACGCATAACGCATCGCGCATAACGCATAACGCATAACGCATAACGCATAACGCATAACGCTTAACGCATAACGCCTAACGCATAACGGGTAACGCATAATGCATAACGCATAACGCATAACCCATAACGCATAACGCATAACGCATAACGCATAACGCATAACGGATAACGCAAGAGGCATAACGCATAACGCATAAAGCATAACGCATAACGCATAACGCATAACGCATAACGCATAACGCATAACGGATAACGCATAACGCATAACGCATAACGGATAACGCATAACGCATAACGCATAACGCATAACGCATAACGCATAACGCATAACGCATAACGCATAACGCATAACGCATAACGCATAACGCATAACGCATAACGCATAACGCATAACGCATAACGCATAACGCATAACGCATAACGCATAACGCATAACGCATAACGCATAACGCATAACGCATAACGCATAACGCATAACGCATAACGCATAACGCATAACGCATAACGCATAACGCATAACGCATAACGCATAACGCATAACGCATAACGCATAACGCATAACGCATAACGCATAACGCATAACGCATAACGCATAACGCATAACGGATAACGCATAACGCATAACGCATAACGCATAACGCATAACGCATAACGCATAACGGATAACGCATAACGCATAACGCATAACGCATAACGCATAACGCATAACGCATAACGCATAACGCATAACGCATAACGCATAACGGATAACGCATAACGCATAACGCATAACGCATAACGCATAACGCATAACGCATAACGGATAACGCATAACGCATAACGCATAACGGATAACGCATAACGCAAAACGCATAACGCATAACGCATAACGCATAACGCATAACGCATAACGCATAACGCATAACGCATAACGCATAACGCATAACGCATAACGCATAACGCATTACGCATAACGCATAACGCATAATGCATAGCGCATAACGCATAACGCATAACGCATAACGCATAACGCATAACGGATAACGCATAACGCATAACGGATAACGCACAACGCATAACGCATAACGCATAACGCATAACGCATAACGCATAACGCATAACGCATAACGCAGAACGCATAACGCATAACGCATAACGCATAACGCATAACGCATAACGCATAACGCATAACGCATAACGCTTAACGCATAACGCATAACGCATAACGCATAACGCATAACGCATAACGCATAACGCATAACGCATAACTCATAACGCTTAACGCATAACGCATAACGCATAACGCATAACGCATAACGCATAACGCATAACGCATAACGCATAACGCATAACGCATAACGCATAACGCATAACGCATAACGGATAACGCATAACGCATAACGCATAACGCATAACGCATAACGCATAACGCATAACGCATAACGCATAACGCATAACGCATAACGCATAACGCATAACCCATAACGCATAACGCATAACGCATAACGCATAACGCATAACGCATAACGCATAACGCATAACGCATAACGCATAACGCATAACGCATAACGCATAACGCATAACGCATAACGCATAACGCATAACCCATAACGCATAACGCATAACGCATAACGCATAACGCATAACGGATAACGCAAGACGCATAACGCATAACGCATAAAGCATAACGCATAACGCATAACGCATAACGCATAACGCATAACGCATAACGCAAAACGCATAACGCATAACGCATAACGCATAACGCATAACGCATAACGCATAACGCATAACGCATAACGCATAACGCATAACGCATAACGCATAACGCATAACGCATAACGCATAACGCATAACGCATAACGCATAACGCATAACGCATAACGCATAACGCATAACGCATAACGCATAACGCATAACGCATAACGCATAACGCATAACGCATAACGCATAACGCATAACGCATAACGCATAACGCATAACGCATAACGCATAACGCATAACGCATAACGCATAACGCATAACGCATAATGCATAACGCACAACGCATAACGCATAACGCATAACGCATAACGCATAACGCACAACGCATAACGCATAACGCATAACGCATAACGCATAACGCATAACGCATAACGCATAACGCATAACGCATAACGCATAACGCATAACGCATAACGCATAACACATAACGCATAACGCATAACGCATAACGCATAACGCATAACACATAACGCATAACGCATAACGCTTAACGCATAACGTCTAACGCATAACGCGTAACGCATAATGCATAACGCATAACGCTTAACGCATAGCCCATAACGCATAACGCATAACGCATAACGCATCGCGCATAACGCATAACGCATAACGCATAACGCATAACGCATAACGCATAACGCATAACGCATAACGCATAACGCATAACGCATAACGCATAACGCTTTACGCATAACGCATAACGCATAACGCATAACGCATAACGGATAACGCAAGACGCATAACGCATAACGCATAACGCATAACGCATAACGCTTAACGCATAACGCCTAACGCATAACGCGTAACTCATAATGCATAACGCATAACGCTTAACGCATAACGCACAACGCATAACGCATAACGCATAATGCATAACGCATAACGCATAACGCATAACGGATAACGCATAACGCATAACGCATAACGCATAACGGATAACGCATAACGCTTAACGCATAGCTCATAACGCATAACTCATAACGCTTAACGCATAACGCATAACGCATAACGCATAACGCATAACGCATAACGCATAACGCATAACGCATAACGCATAACGCATAACGCATAACGCATAACGCATAACGCATAACGCATAACGCATAACGCATAACGCATAACGCATAACGCATAACGCATAACGCATAACGCATAACGCATAACGCATAACGCATAACGCATAACGCATAACGCATAACGCATAATGCATAACGCACAACGCATAACGCATAACGCATAACGCATAACGCATAACGCACAACGCATAACGCATAACGCATAATGCATAACGCATAACGCATAACGCATAACGGATAACGCATAACGCATAACGCATAACGCATAACGGATAACGCATAACGCTTAACGCATAGCTCATAACGCATAACTCATAACGCTTAACGCATAACGCATAACGCATAACGCATAACGCATAACGCATAACGCATAACGCATAACGCATAACGCATAACGCATAACGCATAACGCATAACGCATAACGCATAACGCATAACGCATAACGCATAACGCATAACGCATAACGCATAACGCATAACGCATAACGCATAACGCATAACGCATAACGCATAACGCTTAACGCATAACGCATTACGCATAACGCATAACGCATAATGCATAACGCATAACGCTTAACGCATAGCTCATAACGCATAACGCATAACGCATAACGCATAACCCATAACCCATAACGCATAACGCATAACGCATAACGCATAACGCATAACGCTTAACGCATAACGCATAACGGATAACGCATAACGGATAACGCATAACGCATAACACATAACGCATAACGCATAACGCTTAACGCATAACGCATAACGCATAACGCATAACGCATAACGCATAACGCATAACGCATAACGCTTAACGCATAACGCATTACGCATAACGCATAACGCATAATGCATAACGCATAACGCTTAACGCATAGCTCATAACGCATAACGCATAACGCATAACGCATAACCCATAACCCATAACGCATAACGCATAACGCATAACGCATAACGCATAACGCTTAACGCATAACGCATAACGGATAACGCATAACGGATAACGCATAACGCATAACACATAACGCATAACGCATAACGCATAACGCATAACGCATAACGCATAACGCATAACGCATAACGCATAACGCATAACGCATAACGCATAACGCATAACGCATAACGCATAACGCATAACGCATAACGCATAACGCATAACGCATAACGCATAACGCATAACGCATAACGCATAACGCATAACGCATAACGCATAACGCATAACGCATAACGCATAACGCATAACGCATAACGCATAACGCATAACGCATAACGCATAACGCATAACGCATAACGCATAACGCATAACGCATAACGCATAACGCATAACGCATAACGCATAACGCATAACGCATAACGCATAACGCATAACGCATAACGCATAACGCATAACGCATAACGCATAACGCATAACGCATAACGCATAACGCATAACGCATAACGCATAACGCACAACGCATAACGCATAACGCATAACGCATAACGCATAACGCACAACGCATAACGCATAACGCATAACGCATAACGCTTAACGCATAACGCTTAACGCATAACGCATTACGCATAACGCATAACGCATAACGCATAACGCATAACGCATAACGCATAACGCATAACGCATAACGCATAACGCATAACGCATAACGCATAACGCATAACGCATAACGCATAACGCATAACGCATAACGCATAACGCATCGCGCATAACGCTTAACGCATAGCTCATAACGCATAACGCATAACGCATAACGCATAACGCATAACGCATAACGCATAACGCATAACGCATAACGCATAACGCATAACGCATAACGCATAACGCTTAACGCATAACGCTTAACGCATAACGCATTACGCATAACGCATAACGCATAACGCATAACGCATAACGCATAACGCATAACGCATAACGCATAACGCATAACGCATAACGCATAACGCATAACGCATAACGCATAACGCATAACGCATAACGCATAACGCATAACGCATCGCGCATAACGCATAACGCATAACGCATAACGCATAACGCATAACGCATAACGCTTAACGCATAACGCCTAACGCATAACGGGTAACGCATAATGCATAACGCATAACGCATAACACATAACGCATAACGCATAACGCATAACGCATAACGCATAACGCATAACGCATCGCGCATAACGCATAACGCATAACGCATAACGCATAACGCATAACGCTTAACGCATAACGCCTAACGCATAACGGGTAACGCATAATGCATAACGCATAACGCATAACCCATAACGCATAACGCATAACGCATAACGCATAACGCATAACGGATAACGCAAGAGGCATAACGCATAACGCATAAAGCATAACGCATAACGCATAACGCATAACGCATAACGCATAACGCATAACGGATAACGCATAACGCATAACGCATAACGGATAACGCATAACGCATAACGCATAACGCATAACGCATAACGCATAACGCATAACGCATAACGCATAACGCATAACGCATAACGCATAACGCATAACGCATAACGCATAACGCATAACGCATAACGCATAACGCATAACGCATAACGCATAACGCATAACGCATAACGCATAACGCATAACGCATAACGCATAACGCATAACGCATAACGCATAACGCATAACGCATAACGCATAACGCATAACGCATAACGCATAACGCATAACGCATAACGCATAACGCATAACGCATAACGCATAACGCATAACGCATAACGCATAACGCATAACGCATAACGCATAACGCATAACGCATAACGGATAACGCATAACGCATAACGCATAACGCATAACGCATAACGCATAACGCATAACGGATAACGCATAACGCATAACGCATAACGCATAACGCATAACGCATAACGCATAACGCATAACGCATAACGCATAACGCATAACGGATAACGCATAACGCATAACGCATAACGCATAACGCATAACGCATAACGCATAACGCATAACGGATAACGCATAACGCATAACGCATAACGGATAACGCATAACGCAAAACGCATAACGCATAACGCATAACGCATAACGCATAACGCATAACGCATAACGCATAACGCATAACGCATAACGCATAACGCATAACGCATAACGCATAACGCATTACGCATAACGCATAACGCATAATGCATAGCGCATAACGCATAACGCATAACGCATAACGCATAACGCATAACGGATAACGCATAACGCATAACGGATAACGCACAACGCATAACGCATAACGCATAACGCATAACGCATAACGCATAACGCATAACGCATAACGCATAACGCATAACGCATAACGCATAACGCATAACGCATAACGCAGAACGCATAACGCATAACGCATAACGCATAACGCATAACGCATAACGCATAACGCATAACGCATAACGCTTAACGCATAACGCATAACGCATAACGCATAACGCATAACGCATAACGCATAACGCATAACGCATTACGCATAACGCATAACGCATAACGCATAACGCATAACGCATTACGCATAACGCATAACGCATAATGCATAACGCATAACGCTTAACGCATAGCTCATAACGCATAACGCATAACGCATAACGCTTAACGCATAACGCATAACGGATAACGCATAACGGATAACGCATAACGCATAACACATAACGCATAACGCATAACGCATAACGCATAACGCATAACGCATAACGCATAACGCATAACGCATAACGCATAACGCATAACGCATAACGCATAACGCATAACGCATAACGCATAACGCATAACGCATAACGCATAACGCATAACGCATAACGCATAACGCATAACGCATAACGCATAACGCATAACGCATAACGCATAACGCATAACGCATAACGCATAACGCATAACGCATAACGCATAACGCATAACGCTTAACGCATAACGCATAACGCATAACGCTTAACGCATAACGCATAACGCATAACGCATAACGCTTAACGCATAACGCATTACGCATAACGCATAACGCATAATGCATAACGCATAACGCTTAACGCATAGCTCATAACGCATAACGCATAACGCTTAACGCATAACGCATAACGGATAACGCATAACGCATAACGCATAACGGATAACGCATAACGCATAACGCATAACGCATAACGCATAACGCATAACGCATAACGCATAACGCATAACGCATAACGCATAACGCATAACGCATAACGCATAACGCATAACGCATAACGCATAACGCATTACGAATAACGCATAACGCATAATGCATAACGCATAACGCTTAACGCATAGCTGATAACGCATAACGCATAACACATAACGCATAACGCATAACGCATAACGCATAACGCATAACGCATAACGCATAACGCATAACGCATAACGCATAACGCATAACGCATAACGCATAACGCATAACGCATAACGCATAACGCATAACGCATAACGCATAACGCATAACGCATAACGCATAACGCATAACGCATAACGCATAACGCATAACGCATAACGCATAACGCATAACGCATAACGCATAACGCATAACGCATAACGCATAACGCATAACGCATAACGCATAACGCATAACGCATAACGCATAACGCATAACGCATAACGCATAACGCATAACGCATAACGCATAACGCATAACGCATAACGCATAACGCATAACGCATAACGCATAACGCATAACGCATAACGCATAACGCATAACGCATAACGCATAACGCATAACGCATAACGCATAACGCATAACGCATAACGCATAACGCATAACGCATAACGCATAACGCATAACGCTTAACGCATAACGCATAATGCATAACGCATAACGCTTAACGCATAGCTCATAACGCATAACGCATAACGCTTAACGCATAACGCATAACGGATAACGCATAACGGATAACGCATAACGCATAACACATAACGCATAACGCATAACGCATAACGCATAACGCATAACGCATAACGCATAACGCATAACGCATAACGCATAACGCATAACGCATAACGCATAACGCATAACGCATAACGCATAACGCATAACGCATAACGCATAACGCATAACGCATAACGCATAACGCATAACGCATAACGCATAACGCATAACGCATAACGCATAACGCATAACACATAACGCATAACGCATAACGCATAACGCATAACGCTTAACGCATAACGCCTAACGCATAACGCGTAACGCATAATGCATAACGCATAACGCTTAACGCATAGCCCATAACGCATAACGCATAACGCATCGCGCATAACGCATAACGCATAACGCATAACGCATAACGCATAACGCATAACGCATAACGCATAACGCATAACGCATAACGCATAACGCATAACGCATAACGCATAACGCATAACGCATAACGCATAACGCATAACGCATAACGCATAACGCATAACGCATAACGCATAACGCATAACGCATAACGCATAACGCATAACGCATAACGCATAACGCTTAACGCATAACGCATAACGCATAACGCATAACGCATAACGCATAACGCATAACGCATAACGCATAACGCATAACGCATAACGCATAACGCATAACGCATAACGCATAACGCATAACGCATAACGCATAACGCATAACGCATAACGCATAACGCATAACGCATTACGAATAACGCATAACGCATAATGCATAACGCATAACGCTTAACGCATAGCTGATAACGCATAACGCATAACACATAACGCATAACGCATAACGCATAACGCATAACGCATAACGCATAACGCATAACGCATAACGCATAACGCATAACGCATAACGCATAACGCATAACGCATAACGCATAACGCATAACGCATAACGCATAACGCATAACGCATAACGCATAACGCATAACGCATAACGCATAACGCATAACGCATAACGCATAACGCATAACGCATAACGCATAACGCATAACGCATAACGCATAACGCATAACGCATAACGCATAACGCATAACGCATAACGCATAACGCATAACGCATAACGCATAACGCATAACGCATAACGCATAACGCATAACGCATAACGCATAACGCTTAACGCATAACGCATAATGCATAACGCATAACGCTTAACGCATAGCTCATAACGCATAACGCATAACGCTTAACGCATAACGCATAACGGATAACGCATAACGGATAACGCATAACGCATAACACATAACGCATAACGCATAACGCATAACGCATAACGCATATCGCATAACGCATAACGCATAACGCATAACGCATAACGCATAACGCATAACGCATAACGCATAACGCATAACGCATAACGCATAACGCATAACGCATAACGCATAACGCATAACGCATAACGCATAACGCATAACGCATAACGCATAACGCATAACGCATAACGCATAACGCATAACGCATAACGCATAACGCATAACGCATAACGCATAACGCATAACGCATAACGCATAACGCATAACGCATAACGCATAACGCATAACGCATAACGCATAACGCATAACGCATAACGCATAACGCATAACGCATAACGCATAACGCATAACGCATAACGCATAACGCATAACGCATAACGCATAACGCATAACGCATAACGCATAACGCATAACGCATAACGCATAACGCATAACGCATAACGCATAACGCATAACGCATAACGCATAACGCATAACGCATAACGCATAACGCATAACGCATAACGCATAACGCATAACGCTTAACGCATAACGCATAACGCATAACGCATAACGCATAACGCATAACGCATAACGCTTAACGCATAACGCATAACGCATAACGCATAACGCATAACGCATAACGCATAACGCATAACGGATAACGCATAACGCATAACGCATAACGCATAACGCACAACGCATAACGCATAACGCATAACGCATAACGCATAACGCATAACGCATAACGCATAACGCATAACGCATAACGCATAACGCATAACGCATAACGCATAACGCATAACGCTTAACGCATAACGCATAACGCATAACGCATAACGCATAACGCATAACGCATAACGCTTAACGCATAACGCATAACGCATAACGCATAACGCATAACGCATAACGCATAACGCATAACGGATAACGCATAACGCATAACGCAGAACGCATAACGCACAACGCATAACGCATAACGCATAACGCATAACGCATAACGCATAACGCATAACGCATAACGCATAACGCATAACACATAACGCATAACACATAACGCATAACGCATAACGCATAACGCTTAACGCATAACGCCTAACGCATAACGCGTAACTCATAATGCATAACGCATAACGCTTAACGCATAGCCCATAACGCATAACGCATAACGCATCGCGCATAACGCATAACGGATAACGCATAACGCATAACGCATAACGGATAACGCATAACGCATAACGCATAACGCATAACGAATTACGCATAACGCATAACCCATAACGCATAACGCATAACGCATAACGCATAACGCATAACGCATAACGCATAACGCATAACGCATAACGCATAACGCATAACGCTTAACGGATAACGCATAACGCTTAACGCATAACGCATTACGCATAACGCATAACGCTTAACGCATAGCTCATAACGCATAACGCATAACGCATAACGCATAACGCATAACGCATAACGAATTACGCATAACGCATATCGCATAACGCATAACGCTTAACGCATAACGCTTAACGCATAACGCATTACGCATAACGCATAACGCATAACGGATAACGCATGACGCATAACGCATAACGCATAACGCATAACGCATAACGCATAACGCATAACGCATAACGCATAACGCATAACGCATAACGCATAACGCATAACGCATAACGCATAACGCATAACGCATAACGCATAACGCATAACGCATAACGCATAACGCATAACGCATAACGCATAACGCATAACGCATAACGCATAACGCATAACGCATAACGCATAACGCATAACGCATAACGCATAACGCATAACGCATAACACATAACGCATAACGCATAACGCATAACGCATAACGCATAACGCATAACGCATCGCGCATAACGCATAACGCATAACGCATAACGCATAACGCTTAACGCATAACGCCTAACGCATAACGGGTAACGCATAATGCATAACGCATAACGCATCGCGCATAACGCATAACGCATAACGCATAACGCATAACGCATAACGCTTAACGCATAACGCCTAACGCATAACGGGTAACGCATAATGCATAACGCATAACGCATCGCGCATAACGCATAACGCATAACGCATAACGCATAACGCATAACGCTTAACGCATAACGCCTAACGCATAACGGGTAACGCATAATGCATAACGCATAACGCATAACCCATAACGCATAACGCATAACGCATAACGCATAACGCATAACGGATAACGCAAGACGCATAACGCATAACGCATAAAGCATAACGCATAACGCATAACGCATAACGCATAACGCATAACGCATAACGCATAACGCATAACGGATAACGCATAACGCATAACGCATAACGGATAACGCATAACGCATAACGCATAACGCATAACGCATAACGCATAACGCATAACGCATAACGCATAACGCATAACGCATAACGCATAACGCATAACGCATAACGCATAACGCATAACGCATAACGCATAACGCATAACGCATAACGCATAACGCATAATGCATAACGCATAACGCTTAACGCATAGCTCATAACGCATAACGCATAACGCTTAACGCATAACGCATAACGCATAACGCATAACGCATAACGCATAACGCATAACGCATAACGCATAACGCATAACGCATAACGCATAACGCATAACGCATAACGCATAACGCATAACGCATAACGCATAACGCATAACGCATAACGCATAACGCATAACGCATAACGCATAACGCATAACGCATAACGCATAACGCATAACGCATAACGCATAACGCATAACGCATAACACATAACGCATAACGCATAACGCATAACGCATAACGCATAACGCATAACGCATAACGCATAACGCTTAACGCATAACGCATAACGCATAACGCATAACGCATAACGCATAACGCATAACGCTTAACGCATAACGCATTACGCATAACGCATAACGCATAATGCATAACGCATAACGCTTAACGCATAGCTCATAACGCATAACGCATAACGCATAACGCATAACCCATAACCCATAACGCATAACGCATAACGCATAACGCATAACGCATAACGCTTAACGCATAACGCATAACGGATAACGCATAACGGATAACGCATAACGCATAACACATAACGCATAACGCATAACGCATAACGCATAACGCATAACGCATAACGCATAACGCATAACGCATAACGCATAACGCATAACGCATAACGCATAACGCATAACGCATAACGCATAACGCATAACGCATAACGCATAACGCATAACGCATAACGCATAACGCATAACGCATAACGCATAACGCTTAACGCATAACGCATAACGCATAACGCATAACGCATAACGCATAACGCATAATGCTTAACGCATAACGCATAACGCATAACGCATAACGCATAACGCATAACGCATAACGCCTAACGCATAACGCGTAACGCATAATGCATAACGCATAACGCTTAACGCATAGCCCATAACGCATAACGCATAACGCGTAACGCATAATGCATAACGCATAACGCTTAACGCATAGCCCATAACGCATAACGCATAACGCATCGCGCATAACGCATAACGGATAACGCATAACGCATAACGCATAACGCATAACGCATAACGCATAACGCTTAACGCATAACGCATAACGCATAACGCATAACGCATAACGCATAACGCATAACGCATAACGCATAACGCATAACGCAGAACGCATAACGCATAACGCATAACGCATAACGCATAACGCATAACGCATAACGCATAACGCATTACGAATAACGCATAACGCATAATGCATAACGCATAACGCTTAACGCATAGCTGATAACGCATAACGCATAACACATAACGCATAACGCATAACGCATAACGCATAACGCATAACGCATAACGCATAACGCATAACGCATAACGCATAACGCATAACGCATAACGCATAACGCATAACGCATAACGCATAACGCATAACGCATAACGCATAACGCATAACGCATAACGCATAACGCATAACGCATAACGCATAACGCATAACGCATAACGCATAACGCATAACGCATAACGCATAACGCATAACGCATAACGCATAACGCATAACGCATAACGCATAACGCATAACGCATAACGCATAACGCATAACGCATAACGCATAACGCATAACGCATAACGCATAACGCATAACGCATAACGCATAACGCATAACGCATAACGCATAACGCATAACGCATAACGCATAACGCATAACGCATAACGCATAACGCATAACGCTTAACGCATAACGCATAATGCATAACGCATAACGCTTAACGCATAGCTCATAACGCATAACGCATAACGCTTAACGCATAACGCATAACGGATAACGCATAACGGATAACGCATAACGCATAACACATAACGCATAACGCATAACGCATAACGCATAACGCATAACGCATAACGCATAACGCATAACGCATAACGCATAACGCATAACGCATAACGCATAACGCATAACGCATAACGCATAACGCATAACGCATAACGCATAACGCATAACGCATAACGCATAACGCATAACGCATAACGCATAACGCATAACGCATAACGCATAACGCATAACGCATAACGCATAACGCATAACGCATAACGCATAACGCATAACGCATAACGCATAACGCATAACGCATAACGCATAACACATAACGCATAACGCATAACGCATAACGCTTAACGCATAACGCCTAACGCATAACGCGTAACGCATAATGCATAACGCATAACGCTTAACGCATAGCCCAAAACGCATGACGCATAACGCATCGCGCATAACGCATAACGCATAACGCATAACGCATAACGCATAACGCATAACGCATAACGCATAACGCATAACGCATAACGCATAACGCATAACGCATAACGCATAACGCATAACGCATAACGCATAACGCATAACGCATAACGCATAACGCATAACGCATAACGCATAACGCATAACGCATAACGCATAACGCATAACGCATAACGCATAACGCATAACGCATAACGCTTAACGCATAACGCATAACGCATAACGCATAACGCATAACGCATAACGCATAACGCATAATGCTTAACGCATAACGCATAACGCATAACGCATAACGCATAACGCATAACGCATAACGCATAACGCATAACGGATAACGCATAACGCATAACGCATAATGCATAACGCACAACGCATAACGCATAACGCATAACGCATAACGCATAACGCATAACGCATAACGCATAACGCATAACGCATAACACATAACGCATAACACATAACGCATAACGCATAACGCATAACGCTTAACGCATAACGCCTAACGCATAACGCGTAACTCATAATGCATAACGCATAACGCTTAACGCATAGCCCATAACGCATAACGCATAACGCATCGCGCATAACGCATAACGGATAACGCATAACGCATAACGCATAACGGATAACGCATAACGCATAACGCATAACGCATAACGAATTACGCATAACGCATAACCCATAACGCATAACGCATAACGCATAACGCATAACGCATAACGCATAACGCATAACGCATAACGCATAACGCATAACGCATAACGCATAACGGATAACGCATAACGCTTAACGCATAACGCATTACGCATAACGCATAACGCATAATGCATAACGCATAACGCTTAACGCATAGCTCATAACGCATAACGCATAACGCATAACGCATAACGCATAACGAATTACGCATAACGCATATCGCATAACGCATAACGCTTAACGCATAACGCTTAACGCATAACGCATTACGCATAACGCATAACGCATAACGGATAACGCATGACGGATAACGCATAACGCATAACGCATAGCGCATAACGAATAACGCATAACGCATAACCCATAACGCATAACGCATAACGCATAACGCATAACGCATAACGCATAACGCATAACACATACCGCATAACGCATAACGCATAACGCTTAACGCATAACGCATAACGCATAACGCATAACGCATAACGCATAACGCATAACGCATAACGCATAACGCATAACGCATAACGCATAACGCATAACGCTTAACGCATAACGCATAACGCATAACGCATAACGCATAACGCATAACGCATAACGCATAACGCATAACGCATAACGCAGAACGCATAACGCATAACGCATAACGCATAACGCATAACGCATAACGCATAACGCATAACGCATTACGAATAACGCATAACGCATAATGCATAACGCATAACGCTTAACGCATAGCTGATAACGCATAACGCATAACACATAACGCATAACGCATAACGCATAACGCATAACGCATAACGCATAACGCATAACGCATAACGCATAACGCATAACGCATAACGCATAACGCATAACGCATAACGCATAACGCATAACGCATAACGCATAACGCATAACGCATAACGCATAACGCATAACGCATAACGCATAACGCATAACGCATAACGCATAACGCATAACGCATAACGCATAACGCATAACGCATAACGCATAACGCATAACGCATAACGCATAACGCATAACGCATAACGCATAACGCATAACGCATAACGCATAACGCATAACGCATAACGCATAACGCATAACGCATAACGCATAACGCATAACGCATAACGCATAACGCATAACGCATAACGCATAACGCATAACGCATAACGCTTAACGCATAACGCATAATGCATAACGCATAACGCTTAACGCATAGCTCATAACGCATAACGCATAACGCTTAACGCATAACGCATAACGGATAACGCATAACGGATAACGCATAACGCATAACACATAACGCATAACGCATAACGCATAACGCATAACGCATAACGCATAACGCATAACGCATAACGCATAACGCATAACGCATAACGCATAACGCATAACGCATAACGCATAACGCATAACGCATAACGCATAACGCATAACGCATAACGCATAACGCATAACGCATAACGCATAACGCATAACGCATAACGCATAACGCATAACGCATAACGCATAACGCATAACGCATAACGCATAACGCATAACGCATAACGCATAACGCATAACGCATAACGCATAACGCATAACACATAACGCATAACGCATAACGCATAACGCTTAACGCATAACGCCTAACGCATAACGCGTAACGCATAACGCATAACGCTTAACGCATAGCCCAAAACGCATGACGCATAACGCATCGCGCATAACGCATAACGCATAACGCATAACGCATAACGCATAACGCATAACGCATAACGCATAACGCATAACGCATAACGCATAACGCATAACGCATAACGCATAACGCATAACGCATAACGCATAACGCATAACGCATAACGCATAACGCATAACGCATAACGCATAACGCATAACGCATAACGCATAACGCATAACGCATAACGCATAACGCATAACGCATAACGCTTAACGCATAACGCATAACGCATAACGCATAACGCATAACGCATAACGCATAATGCTTAACGCATAACGCATAACGCATAACGCATAACGCATAACGCATAACGCATAACGCATAACGCATAACGGATAACGCATAACGCATAACGCATAATGCATAACGCACAACGCATAACGCATAACGCATAACGCATAACGCATAACGCATAACGCATAACGCATAACGCATAACGCATAACACATAACGCATAACACATAACGCATAACGCATAACGCATAACGCTTAACGCATAACGCCTAACGCATAACGCGTAACTCATAATGCATAACGCATAACGCTTAACGCATAGCCCATAACGCATAACGCATAACGCATCGCGCATAACGCATAACGGATAACGCATAACGCATAACGCATAACGGATAACGCATAACGCATAACGCATAACGCATAACGAATTACGCATAACGCATAACCCATAACGCATAACGCATAACGCATAACGCATAACGCATAACGCATAACGCATAACGCATAACGCATAACGCATAACGCATAACGCATAACGGATAACGCATAACGCTTAACGCATAACGCATTACGCATAACGCATAACGCATAATGCATAACGCATAACGCTTAACGCATAGCTCATAACGCATAACGCATAACGCATAACGCATAACGCATAACGAATTACGCATAACGCATATCGCATAACGCATAACGCTTAACGCATAACGCTTAACGCATAACGCATTACGCATAACGCATAACGCATAACGGATAACGCATGACGCATAACGCATAACGCATAACGCATAACGCATAACGCATAACGCATAACGCATAACGCATAACGCATAACGCATAACGCATAACGCATAACGCATAACGCATAACGCATAACGCATAACGCATAACGCATAACGCATAACGCATAACGCATAACGCATAACGCATAACGCATAACGCATAACGCATAACGCATAACGCATAACGCATAACGCATAACACATAACGCATAACGCATAACGCATAACGCATAACGCATAACGCATAACGCATCGCGCATAACGCATAACGCATAACGCATAACGCATAACGCTTAACGCATAACGCCTAACGCATAACGGGTAACGCATAATGCATAACGCATAACGCATCGCGCATAACGCATAACGCATAACGCATAACGCATAACGCATAACGCTTAACGCATAACGCCTAACGCATAACGGGTAACGCATAATGCATAACGCATAACGCATAACCCATAACGCATAACGCATAACGCATAACGCATAACGCATAACGGATAACGCAAGACGCATAACGCATAACGCATAAAGCATAACGCATAACGCATAACGCATAACGCATAACGCATAACGCATAACGCATAACGCATAACGGATAACGCATAACGCATAACGCATAACGGATAACGCATAACGCATAACGCATAACGCATAACGCATAACGCATAACGCATAACGCATAACGCATAACGCATAACGCATAACGCATAACGCATAACGCATAACGCATAACGCATAACGCATAACGCATAACGCATAACGCATAACGCATAACGCATAACGCATAACGCATAACGCATAATGCATAACGCATAACGCTTAACGCATAGCTCATAACGCATAACGCATAACGCTTAACGCATAACGCATAACGCATAACGCATAACGCATAACGCATAACGCATAACGAATAACGCATAACGCATAACGCATAACGCATAACGCATAACGCATAACGCATAACGCATAACGCATAACGCATAACGCATAACGCATAACGCATAACGCATAACGCATAACGCATAACGCATAACGCATAACGCATAACGCATAACGCATAACGCATAACGCATAACACATAACGCATAACGCATAACGCATAACGCATAACGCATAACGCATAACGCATAACGCTTAACGCATAACGCATAACGCATAACGCATAACGCATAACGCATAACGCTTAACGCATAACGCATTACGCATAACGCATAACGCATAATGCATAACGCATAACGCTTAACGCATAGCTCATAACGCATAACGCATAACGCATAACGCATAACCCATAACCCATAACGCATAACGCATAACGCATAACGCATAACGCTTAACGCATAACGCATAACGGATAACGCATAACGGATAACGCATAACGCATAACACATAACGCATAACGCATAACGCATAACGCATAACGCATAACGCATAACGCATAACGCATAACGCATAACGCATAACGCATAACGCATAACGCATAACGCATAACGCATAACGCATAACGCATAACGCATAACGCATAACGCATAACGCATAACGCATAACGCATAACGCATAACGCATAACGCATAACGCATAACGCATAACGCATAACGCATAACGCATAACGCATAACGCATAACGCATAACGCATAACGCATAACGCATAATGCATAACGCATAACGCTTAACGCATAGCTCATAACGCATAACTCATAACGCTTAACGCATAACGCATAACGCATAACGCATAACGCATAACGCATAACGCTTAACGCATAACGCATAACGCATAACGCATAACGCATAACGCATAACGCATAACGCATAACGCATAACGCATAACGCATAACGCATAACGCATAACGCATAACGCATAACGCATAACGCATAACGCATAACGCATAACGCATAACGCATAACGCATAACGCATAACGCATAACGCATAACGCATAACGCATAACGCATAACGCATAACGCATAACGCATAACGCATAACGCATAACGCATAACGCATAACGCATAACGCATAACGCATAACGCATAACGCATAACGCATAACGCATAACGCATAACGCATAACGCATAACGCATAACGCATAACGCATAACGCATAACGCATAACGCATAACGCATAACGCATAACGCATAACGCATAACGCATAACGCATAACGCATAACGCATAACGCATAACGCATAACGCATAACGCATAACGCATAACGCATAACGCATAACGCATAACGCATAACGCATAACGCTTAACGCATAACGCATAACGCATAACGCATAACGCATAACGCATAACGCATAACGCATAACGCATAACGCATAACGCTTAACGCATAACGCATTACGCATAACGCATAACGCATAATGCATAACGCATAACGCTTAACGCATAGCTCATAACGCATAACGCATAACGCATAACGCATAACCCATAACCCATAACGCATAACGCATAACGCATAACGCATAACGCATAACGCTTAACGCATAACGCATAACGGATAACGCATAACGGATAACCCATAACGCATAACACATAACGCATAACGCATAACGCATAACGCATAACGCATAACGCATAACGCATAACGCATAACGCATAACGCATAACGCATAACGCATAACGCATAACGCATAACGCATAACGCATAACGCATAACGCATAACGCATAACGCATAACGCATAACGCATAACGCATAACGCATAACGCATAACGGATAACGCATAACGCATAACGCATAGCGCATAACGAATAACGCATAACGCATAACCCATAACGCATAACGCATAACGCATAACGCATAACGCATAACGCATAACGCATAACACATACCGCATAACGCATAACGCATAACGCTTAACGCATAACGCATAACGCATAACGCATAACGCATAACGCATAACGCATAACGCATAACGCATAACGCATAACGCATAACGCATAACGCATAACGCATAACGCATAACGCATAACGCATAACGCATAACGCATAACGCATAACGCATAACGCATAACGCATAACGCACAACGGATAACGCATAACGCATAACGGATAACGCATAACGCATAACGCAAAACGCATAACGCATAACGCATAACGCATAACGCATAACGCATAACGCATAACGCATAACGCATAACGCATAACGCATAACGCATAACGCTTAACGCATAACGCATAACGCATAACGCATAACGCATAACGCATAACGCATAACGCATAACGCATAACGCATAACCCATAACCCATAACGCATAACGCATAACGCATAACGCATAACGCATAACGCATAACGCATAACGCATAACGCATAACGCATAACGCATAACGCATAACGCATAACGCATAATGCATAACGCATAACGCTTAACGCATAGCTCATAACGCATAACGCATAACGCTTAACGCATAACGCATAACGCATAACGCATAACGCATAACGCATAACGCATAACGCATAACGCATAACGCATAACGCATAACGCATAACGCATAACGCATAACGCATAACGCATAACGCATAACGCATAACGCATAACGCATAACGCATAACGCATAACGCATAACGCATAACGCATAACGCATAACGCATAACGCATAACGCATAACGCATAACGCATAACGCATAACGCATAACGCATAACACATAACGCATAACGCATAACGCATAACGCATAACGCATAACGCATAACGCATAACGCTTAACGCATAACGCATAACGCATAACGCATAACGCATAACGCATAACGCTTAACGCATAACGCATTACGCATAACGCATAACGCATAATGCATAACGCATAACGCTTAACGCATAGCTCATAACGCATAACGCATAACGCATAACGCATAACCCATAACCCATAACGCATAACGCATAACGCATAACGCATAACGCACAACGCTTAACGCATAACGCATAACGGATAACGCATAACGGATAACGCATAACGCATAACACATAACGCATAACGCATAACGCATAACGCATAACGCATAACGCATAACGCATAACGCATAACGCATAACGCATAACGCATAACGCATAACGCATAACGCATAACGCATAACGCATAACGCATAACGCATAACGCATAACGCATAACGCATAACGCATAACGCATAACGCATAACGCATAACGCATAACGCATAACGCATAACGCATAACGCATAACGCATAACGCATAACGCATAACGCATAACGCATAACGCATAACGCATAACGCATAACGCATAACGCATAACGCATAACGCATAACGCATAACGCATAACGCATAACGCATAACGCATAACGCATAACGCATAACGCATAACGCATAACGCATAACGCATAACGCATAACGCATAACGCTTAACGCATAACGCAAAACGCATAACGCATAACGCATAACGCATAACGCTTAACGCATAACGCATTACGCATAACGCATAACGCATAATGCATAACGCATAACGCTTAACGCATAGCTCATAACGCATAACGCATAACGCATAACGCATAACCCATAACCCATAACGCATAACGCATAACGCATAACGCATAACGCATAACGCTTAACGCATAACGCATAACGGATAACGCATAACGGATAACGCATAACGCATAACACATAACGCATAACGCATAACGCATAACGCATAAAGCATAACGCATAACGCATAACGCATAACGCATAACGCATAACGCATAACGCATAACGCATAACGCATAACGCATAACGCATAACGCATAACGCATAACGCATAACGCATAACGCATAACGCATAACGCATAACGCATAACGCATAACGCATAACGCATAACGCATAACGGATAACGCATAACGCATAACGCATAATGCATAACGCACAACGCATAACGCATAACGCATAACGCATAACGCATAACGCATAACGCATAACGCATAACGTATAACGCATAACGCATAACACATAACGCATAACACATAACGCATAACGCATAACGCATAACGCTTAACGCATAACGCCTAACGCATAACGCGTAACTCATAATGCATAACGCATAACGCTTAACGCATAGCCCATAACGCATAACGCATAACGCATCGCGCATAACGCATAACGGATAACGCATAACGCATAACGCATAACGGATAACGCATAACGCATAACGCATAACGCATAACGAATTACGCATAACGCATAACCCATAACGCATAACGCATAACGCATAACGCATAACGCATAACGCATAACGCATAACGCATAACGCATAACGCATAACGCATAACGCATAACGGATAACGCATAACGCTTAACGCATAACGCATTACGCATAACGCATAACGCATAATGCATAACGCATAACGCTTAACGCATAGCTCATAACGCATAACGCATAACGCATAACGCATAACGCATAACGCATAACGCATAACGCATAACGCATAACGCATAACGCATAACGAATTACGCATAACGCATATCGCATAACGCATAACGCTTAACGCATAACGCTTAACGCATAACGCATTACGCATAACGCATAACGCATAACGGATAACGCATGACGCATAACGCATAACGCATAACGCATAACGCATAACGCATAACGCATAACGCATAACTCATAACGCATAACGCATAACGCATAACGCATAACGCATAACGCATAACGCATAACGCATAACGCATAACGCATAACGCATAACGCATAACACATAACGCATAACGCATAACGCATAACGCATAACGCATTACGCATAACGCATAACGCATAATGCATAACGCATAACGCTTAACGCATAGCTGATAACGCATAACGCATAGCCCATAACGCATAACGCATAACGCATAACGCATAACGCATAACACATAACGCATAACGCATAACGCATAACGCATAACGCATAACGCATAACGCATCGCGCATAACGCATAACGCATAACGCATAACGCATAACGCATAACGCTTAACGCATAACGCCTAACGCATAACGCGTAACGCATAATGCATTACGCATAACGCATAACCCATAACGCATAACGCATAACGCATAACGCATAACGCATAACGCATAACGCATAACGGATAACGCATAACGCATAACGCTTAACGCATAACGCATTACGCATAACGCATAACGCATAACGCATAACGCATAACGCATAACGCATAACGCATAACGCATAACGCATAACGCATAACGCATAACGCATAACGCATAACGCATAACGCATAACGCATAGCGCATAACGCATAACGCATAACGCATAACGCATAACGCATAACGCATAACGCATAACGCATAACGCATAACGCATAACGCATAACGCATAACGCATAACGCATAACGCATAACGCATAACGCATAACGCATAACGCATAACGCATAACGCATAACGCATAACGCATAACGCATAACGCATAACGCATAACGCATAACGCATAACGCATAACGCATAACGCATAACGCATAACGCATAACGCATAACGCATAACGCATAACGCATAACGCATAACGCATAACGCATAACGCATAACGCATAACGCATAACGCATAACGCATAACGCATAACGCATAACGCATAACGCATAACGCTTAACGCATAACGCATAACGCATAACGCATAACGCATAACGCATAACGCATAACGCTTAACGCATAACGCATTACGCATTACGCATAACGCATAACGCATAATGCATAACGCATAACGCTTAACGCATAGCTCATAACGCATAACGCATAACGCATAACGCATAACCCATAACCCATAACGCATAACGCATAACGCATAACGCATAACGCATAACGCATAACGCATAACGCTTAACGCATAACGCATAACGGATAACGCATAACGGATAACGCATAACGCATAACACATAACGCATAACGCATAACGCATAACGCATAACGCATAACGCATAACGCATAACGCATAACGCATAACGCATAACGCATAACGCATAACGCATAACGCATAACGCATAACGCATAATGCATAACGCATAACGCATAACGCATAACGCATAACGCATAACGGATAACGCATAACGCATAACGCATAGCGCATAACGAATAACGCATAACGCATAACCCATAACGCATAACGCATAACGCATAACGCATAACGCATAACGCATAACGCATAACACATACCGCATAACGCATAACGCATAACGCTTAACGCATAACGCATAACGCATAACGCATAACGCATAACGCATAACGCATAACGCATAACGCATAACGCATAACGCATAACACATACCGCATAACGCATAACGCATAACGCTTAACGCATAACGCATAACGCATAACGCATAACGCATAACGCATAACGCATAACGCATAACGCATAACGCATAACGCATAACGCATAACGCATAACGCATAACGCATAACGCATAACGCATAACGCATAACGCATAACGCATAACGCATAACGCATAACGCATAACGCATAACGCATAACGCATAACGCATAACGCATAACGCATAACTCATAACGCATAACGCATAACGCATAACGCATAACGCATAACGCATAACGCATAACGCATAACGCATAACGCATAACGCATAACGCATAACGCATAACGCATAACGCATAACACATAACGCATAACGCATAACGCATAACGCATAACGCATTACGCATAACGCATAACGCATAATGCATAACGCATAACGCTTAACGCATAGCTGATAACGCATAACGCATAGCCCATAACGCATAACGCATAACGCATAACGCATAACGCATAACACATAACGCATAACGCATAACGCATAACGCATAACGCATAACGCATAACGCATCGCGCATAACGCATAACGCATAACGCATAACGCATAACGCATAACGCTTAACGCATAACGCCTAACGCATAACGCGTAACGCATAATGCATTACGCATAACGCATAACCCATAACGCATAACGCATAACGCATAACGCATAACGCATAACGCATAACGCATAACGGATAACGCATAACGCATAACGCTTAACGCATAACGCATTACGCATAACGCATAACGCATAACGCATAACGCATAACGCATAACGCATAACGCATAACGCATAACGCATAACGCATAACGCATAACGCATAACGCATAACGCATAACGCATAACGCATAACGCATAACGCATAACGCATAACGCATAACGCATAACGCATAACGCATAACGCATAACGCATAACGCATAACGCATAACGCATAACGCATAACGCATAACGCATAACGCATAACGCATAACGCATAACGCATAACGCATAACGCATAACGCATAACGCATAACGCATAACGCATAACGCATAACGCATAACGCATAACGCATAACGCATAACGCATAACGCATAACGCATAACGCATAACGCATAACGCATAACGCATAACGCATAACGCATAACGCATAACGCATAACGCATAACGCATAACGCATAACGCATAACGCATAACGCATAACGCATAACGCATAACGCATAACGCATAACGCTTAACGCATAACGCATAACGCATAACGCATAACGCATAACGCATAACGCATAACGCTTAACGCATAACGCATTACGCATTACGCATAACGCATAACGCATAATGCATAACGCATAACGCTTAACGCATAGCTCATAACGCATAACGCATAACGCATAACGCATAACCCATAACCCATAACGCATAACGCATAACGCATAACGCATAACGCATAACGCATAACGCTTAACGCATAACGCATAACGGATAACGCATAACGGATAACGCATAACGCATAACACATAACGCATAACGCATAACGCATAACGCATAACGCATAACGCATAACGCATAACGCATAACGCATAACGCATAACGCATAACGCATAACGCATAACGCATAACGCATAATGCATAACGCATAACGCATAACGCATAACGCATAACGCATAACGGATAACGCATAACGCATAACGCATAGCGCATAACGAATAACGCATAACGCATAACCCATAACGCATAACGCATAACGCATAACGCATAACGCATAACGCATAACGCATAACACATACCGCATAACGCATAACGCATAACGCTTAACGCATAACGCATAACGCATAACGCATAACGCATAACGCATAACGCATAACGCATAACGCATAACGCATAACACATACCGCATAACGCATAACGCATAACGCTTAACGCATAACGCATAACGCATAACGCATAACGCATAACGCATAACGCATAACGCATAACGCATAACGCATAACGCATAACGCATAACGCATAACGCATAACGCATAACGCATAACGCATAACGCATAACGCATAACGCATAACGCATAACGCATAACGCATAACGCATAACGCTTAACGCATAACGCATTACGCATAACGCATAACGCATAATGCATAACGCATAACGCTTAACGCATAGCTCATAACGCATAACGCATAACGCTTAACGCATAACGCATAACGGATAACGCATAACGGATAACGCATAACGCATAACACATAACGCATAACGCATAACGCATAACGCATAACGCATAACGCATAACGCATAACACATAACGCATAACGCATAACGCATAACGCATAACGCATAACGCATAACGCATAACGCATAACGCATAACGCATAACGCATAACGCATAACGCATAACGCATAACGCATAACGCATAACGCATAACGCATGACGCATAACGCATAACGCATAACGCATAACGCATAACGCATAACGCATAACGCATTACACATAACGCATAACGCATAACGCATAACGCATAACGCATAACGCATAACGCATAACGCATAACGCATAACGCATAACGCATAACGCATAACGCATAACGCATAACGCATAACGCATAACGCATAACGCATAACGCATAACGCATAACGCATAACGCATAACGCATAACGCATAACGCATAACGCATAACGCATAACGCATAACGCATAACGCATAACGGATAACGCATAACGCATAACGCATAACGGATAACGCATAACGCATAACGCATAACGCATAACGCATAACGCATAACGCATAACGCATAACGCATAACGCATAACGCATAACGCATAATGCATAACGCATAACGCTTAACGCATAGCTCATAACGCATAACTCATAACGCTTAACGCATAACGCATAACGCATAACGCATAACGCATAACGCATAACGCATAACGCATAACGCATAACGCATAACGCATAACGCATAACGCATAACGCATAACGCATAACGCTTAACGCATAACGCATAACGCATAACGCATAACGCATAACGCATAACGCATAACGCATAACGCATAACGCTTAACGCATAACGCATTACGCATAACGCATAACGCATAATGCATAACGCATAACGCTTAACGCATAGCTCATAACGCATAACGCATAACGCATAACACATAACCCATAACCCATAACGCATAACGCATAACGCATAACGCATAACGCTTAACGCATAACGCATAACGCATAACGCATAACGCATAACGCATAACGCATAACGCATAACGCATAACGCTTAACGCATAACGCATTACGCATAACGCATAACGCATAATGCATAACGCATAACGCATAACGCATAACGCATAACGCATAACGCATAACGCATAACGCATAACGCATAACGCATAACGCATAACGCATAACGCATAACGCATAACGCATAACGCATAACGCATAACGCATAACGCATAACGCATAACGCATAACGCATAACGCATAACGCATAACGCATAACGCATAACGCATAACGCATAACGCATAACGCATAACGCATAACGCATAACGCATAACGCATAACGCATAACGCATAACGCATAACGCATAACGCATAACGCATAACGCATAACGCATAACGCATAACGCATAACGCATAACGCATAACGCATAACGCATAACGCATAACGCATAACGCTTAACGCATAACGCATAACGCATAACGCATAACGCATAACGCATAACGCATAACGCATAACGCATAACGCTTAACGCATAACGCATTACGCATAACGCATAACGCATAATGCATAACGCATAACGCTTAACGCATAGCTCATAACGCATAACGCATAACGCATAACACATAACCCATAACCCATAACGCATAACGCATAACGCATAACGCATAACGCATAACGCTTAACGCATAACGCATAACGGATAACGCATAACGGATAACGCATAACGCATAACACATAACGCATAACGCATAACGCATAACGCATAACGCATAACGCATAACGCATAACGCATAACGCATAACGCATAACGCATAACGCATAACGCATAACGCATAACGCATAACGCATAACGCATAACGCATAACGCATAACGCATAACGCATAACGCATAACGCATAACGCATAACGCATAACGCATAACGCATAACGCATAACGCATAACGCATAACGCATAACGCATAACGGATAACGCATAACGCATAACGCATAGCGCATAACGAATAACGCATAACGCATAACCCATAACGCATAACGCATAACGCATAACGCATAACGCATAACGCATAACGCATAACGCATAACGCATAACGCATAACGCATAACGGATAACGCATAACGGATAACGCATAACGCATAACACATAACGCATAACGCATAACGCATAACGCATAACGCATAACGCATAACGCATAACGCATAACACATAACGCATAACGCATAACGCATAACGCATAACGCATAACGCATAACGCATAACGCATAACGCATAACGCAAAACGCATGACGCATAACGCATAACGCATAACGCATAACGCATAACGCATAACGCATAACGCATTACGCATAACGCATAACGCATAACGCATAACGCATAACGCATAACGCATAACGCATAACGCATAACGCATAACGCATAACGCTTAACGCATAACGCATAACGCATAACGCATAACGCATAACGCATAACGCATAACGCATAACGCATAACGCATAACGCATAACGCATAACGCATAACGCATAACGCATAACGCATAACGCATAACGCATAACGCATAACGCATAACGCATAACGCATAACGCATAACGCATAACGCATAACGCATAACGCATAACGCATAACGCATAACGCATAACGCATAACGCATAACGCATAACGCATAACGCATAACGCATAACGCATAACGCATAACGCATAACGCATAACGCATAACGCATAACGCATAACGCATAACGCATAACGCATAACGCATAACGCATAACGCATAACGCATTACGCATAACGCATAACGCATAACGCATAACGCATAACGCATAACGCATAACGCATAACGCATAACGCATAACGCATAACGCATAACGCATAACGCATAACGCATAACGCATAACGCATAACGCATAACGCATAACGCATAACGCATAACGCATAACGCATAACGCATAACGCATAACGCATAACGCATAACGCATAACGCATAACGCATAACGCATAACGCATAACGCATAACGCATAACGCATAACGCATAACGCATAACGCATAACGCATAACGCATAACGCATAACGCATAACGCATAACGCATAACGCATAACGCATAACGCTTAACGCATAACGCATAACGCATAACGCATAACGCATAACGCATAACGCATAACGCATAACGCATAACGCTTAACGCATAACGCATTACGCATAACGCATAACGCATAATGCATAACGCATAACGCTTAACGCATAGCTCATAACGCATAACGCATAACGCATAACACATAACCCATAACCCATAACGCATAACGCATAACGCATAACGCATAACGCTTAACGCATAACGCATAACGGATAACGCATAACGGATAACGCATAACGCATAACACATAACGCATAACGCATAACGCATAACGCATAACGCATAACGCATAACGCATAACGCATAACGCATAACGCATAACGCATAACGCATAACGCATAACGCATAACGCATAACGCATAACGCATAACGCATAACGCATAACGGATAACGCATAACGCATAACGCATAGCGCATAACGAATAACGCATAACGCATAACCCATAACGCATAACGCATAACGCATAACGCATAACGCATAACGCATAACGCATAACGCATAACGCATAACGCATAACGCATAACGCATAACGGATAACGCATAACGGATAACGCATAACGCATAACACATAACGCATAACGCATAACGCATAACGCATAACGCATAACGCATAACGCATAACGCATAACACATAACGCATAACGCATAACGCATAACGCATAACGCATAACGCATAACGCATAACGCATAACGCATAACGCAAAACGCATGACGCATAACGCATAACGCATAACGCATAACGCATAACGCATAACGCATAACGCATTACGCATAACGCATAACGCATAACGCATAACGCATAACGCATAACGCATAACGCATAACGCATAACGCATAACGCATAACGCTTAACGCATAACGCATAACGCATAACGCATAACGCATAACGCATAACGCATAACGCATAACGCATAACGCATAACGCATAACGCATAACGCATAACGCATAACGCATAACGCATAACGCATAACGCATAACGCATAACGCATAACGCATAACGCATAACGCATAACGCATAACGCATAACGCATAACGCATAACGCATAACGCATAACGCATAACGCATAACGCATAACGCATAACGCATAACGCATAACGCATAACGCATAACGCATAACGCATAACGCATAACGCATAACGCATAACGCATAACGCATAACGCATAACGCATAACGCATAACGCATAACGCCTAACGCATAACGCGTAACGCATAATGCATAACGCATAACGCTTAACGCATAGCCCATAACGCATAACGCATAACGCATAACGCATAACGCATAACGCATAACGCATAACGCATAACGCATAACGCATAACGCATAACGCATAACGCATAACGCTTAACGCATAACGCATAACGGATAACGCATAACGGATAACGCATAACGCATAACACATAACGCATAACGCATAACGCATAACGCATAACGCATAACGCATAACGCATAACGCATAACGCATAACGCATAACGCATAACGCATAACGCATAACGCATAACGCATAACGCATAACGCATAACGCATAACGCATAACGCATAACGCATAACGCATAACGGATAACGCATAACGCATAACGCATAGCGCATAACGAATAACGCATAACGCATAACCCATAACGCATAACGCATAACGCATAACGCATAACGCATAACGCATAACGCATAACACATACCGCATAACGCATAACGCATAACGCTTAACGCATAACGCATAACGCATAACGCATAACGCATAACCCATAACCCATAACGCATAACGCATAACGCATAACGCATAACGCATAACGCATAACGCATAACGCATAACGCATAACGCATAACGCATAACGCATAACGCATAACGCATAACGCATAACGCATAACGCATAACGCATAACGCATAACGCATAACGCATAACGCATAACGCATAACGCATAACGCATAACGCATAACGCATAACGCATAACGCATAACGCATAACGCATAACGCATAACGCATAACGCATAACGCATAACGCATAACGCATAACGCATAACGCATAACGCATAACGCATAACGCATAACGCATAACGCATAACGCATAACGCATAACGCATAACGCATAACGCATAACGCATAACGCATAACGCATAACGCATAACGCATAACGCCTAACGCATAACGCGTAACGCATAATGCATAACGCATAACGCTTAACGCATAGCCCATAACGCATAACGCATAACGCATAACGCATAACGCATAACGCATAACGCATAACGCATAACGCATAACGCATAACGCATAACGCATAACGCATAACGCATAACGCATAACGCATAACGCTTAACGCATAACGCATAACGGATAACGCATAACGGATAACGCATAACGCATAACACATAACGCATAACGCATAACGCATAACGCATAACGCATAACGCATAACGCATAACGCATAACGCATAACGCATAACGCATAACGCATAACGCATAACGCATAACGCATAACGCATAACGCATAACGCATAACGCATAACGCATAACGCATAACGGATAACGCATAACGCATAACGCATAGCGCATAACGAATAACGCATAACGCATAACCCATAACGCATAACGCATAACGCATAACGCATAACGCATAACGCATAACGCATAACACATACCGCATAACGCATAACGCATAACGCTTAACGCATAACGCATAACGCATAACGCATAACGCATAACCCATAACCCATAACGCATAACGCATAACGCATAACGCATAACGCATAACGCATAACGCATAACGCATAACGCATAACGCATAACGCATAACGCATAACGCATAACGCATAACGCATAACGCATAACGCATAACGCATAACGCATAACGCATAACGCATAACGCATAACGCATAACGCATAACGCATAACGCATAACGCATAACGCATAACGCATAACGCATAACGCTTAACGCATAACGCATTACGCATAACGCATAACGCATAATGCATAACGCATAACGCTTAACGCATAGCTCATAACGCATAACGCATAACGCTTAACGCATAACGCATAACGGATAACGCATAACGGATAACGCATAACGCATAACACATAACGCATAACGCATAACGCATAACGCATAACGCATAACGCATAACGCATAACGCATAACGCATAACGCATAACGCATAACGCATAACGCATAACGCATAACGCATAACGCATAACGCATAACGCATAACGCATAACGCATAACGCATAACGCATAACGCATAACGCATGACGCATAACGCATAACGCATAACGCATAACGCATAACGCATAACGCATAACGCATAACGCATAACGCATAACGCATAACGCATAACGCATAACGCATAACGCATAACGCATAACGCATAACGCATAACGCATAACGCATAACGCATAACGCATAACGCATAACGCATAACGCATAACGCTTAACGCATAACGCATAACGCATAACGCATAACGCATAACGCATAACGCATAACGCATAACGCATAACGCATAACGCATAACGCATAACGCATAACGCATAACGCATGACGCATAACGCATAACGCATAACGCATAACGCATAACGCATAACGCATAACGCATAACGCATAACGCATAACGCATAACGCATAACGCATAACGCATAACGCATAACGCATAACGCATAACGCATAACGCATAACGCATAACGCATAACGCATAACGCATAACCCATAACGCATAACGCATAACGCATAACGCATAACGCATAACGCTTAACGCATAACGCATAACGCATAACGCATAACGCATAACGCATAACGCATAACGCATAACGCATAACGCATAACGCATAACGCATAACGCATAACGCATAACGCATAACGCATAACGCATAACGCATAACGCATAACGCATAACGCATAACGCATGACGCATAACGCATAACGCATAACGCATAACGCATAACGCATAACGCATAACGCATAACGCATAACGCATAACGCATAACGCATAACGCATAACGCATAACGCATAACGCATAACGCATAACGCATAACGCATAACGCATAACGCATAACGCATAACGCATAACGCATAACGCATAACGCATAACGCATAACGCATAACGCATAACGCATAACGCATAACGCATAACGCATAACGCATAACGCTTAACGCATAACGCATAACGCATAACGCGTAACGCTTAACGCATAACGCCTAACGCATAACGCGTAACGCATAATGCATAACGCATAACGCTTAACGCATAGCCCATAACGCATAACGCATAACGCATAACGCATAACGCATAACGCATAACGCATAACGCATAACGCATAACGCATAACGCTTAACGCATAACGCATAACGGATAACGCATAACGGATAACGCATAACGCATAACACATAACGCATAACGCATAACGCATAACGCATAACGCATAACGCATAACGCATAACGCATAACGCATAACGCATAACGCATAACGCATAACGCATAACGCATAACGCATAACGCATAACGCATAACGCATAACGCATAACGCATAACGCATAACGGATAACGCATAACGCATAACGCATAGCGCATAACGAATAACGCATAACGCATAACCCATAACGCATAACGCATAACGCATAACGCATAACGCATAACGCATAACACATACCGCATAACGCATAACGCATAACGCTTAACGCATAACGCATAACGCATAACGCATAACGCATAACGCATAACGCATAACGCATAACGCATAACGCATAACGCATAACGCATAACGCATAACGCTTAACGCATAACGCATAACGCATAACGCATAACGCATAACGCATAACGCATAACGCATAACGCATAACGCATAACGCATAACGCATAACGCATGACGCATAACGCATAACGCATAACGCATAACCCATAACGCATAACGCATAACGCATAACGCATAACGCATAACGCATAACACATACCGCATAACGCATAACGCATAACGCTTAACGCATAACGCATAACGCATAACGCATAACGCATAACGCATAACGCATAACGCATAACGCATAACGCATAACGCATAACGCATAACGCATAACGCATAACGCATAACGCATAACGCATAACGCATAACGCATAACGCATAACGCACAACGGATAACGCATAACGCATAACGGATAACGCATAACGCATAACGCATAACGCATAACGCATAACGCATAACGCATAACGCATAACGCATAACGCATAACGCATAACGCATAACGCATAACGCATAACGCATAACGCATAACGGATAACGCATAACGCATAACGCATAGCGCATAACGAATAACGCATAACGCATAACCCATAACGCATAACGCATAACGCATAACGCATAACGCATAACGCATAACGCATAACGCATAACGCATAACGCATAACGCATAACACATAACGCATAACGCATAACGCATAACGCTTAACGCATAACGCCTAACGCATAACGCGTAACGCATAATGCATAACGCATAACGCTTAACGCATAGCCCATAACGCATAACGCATAACGCATAACGCATAACGCATAACGCATAACGCATAACGCATAACGCATAACGCATAACGCATAACGCATAACGCTTAACGCATAACGCATTACGCATAACGCATAACGCATAACGCTTAACGCATAGCTCATAACGCATAACGCATAACGCATAACGCATAACCCATAACCCATAACGCATAACGCATAACGCATAACGCATAACGCATAACGCATAACGCTTAACGCATAATGCATAACGCACAACGCATAACGCATAACGCATAACGCATAACGCATAACGCACAAAGCATAACGCATAACGCATAACGCATAACGCATGACGCATAACGCATAACGCATAACGCATAACGCATAACGCATAACGCTTAACGCATAACGGATAACGCATAACGCATAACGCATAACGCATAACGCATAACGCATAACCCATAACGCATAACGCATAACGCATAACGCATAACGCATAACGCATAACGCATAACGCATGACGCATAACGCATAACGCATAACGCATAACGCATAACGCATAACGCATAACGCATAACGCATAACGCATAACGCATAACGCATAACGCATAACGCATAACGCATAACGCATAACGCATAACGCATAACGCATAACGCATAACGCATAACGCATAACGCATGACGCATAACGCATAACGCATAACGCATAACGCATAACGCATAACGCATAACGCATAACGCATAACGCATAACGCATAACGCATAACGCATAACGCATAACGCATAACGCATAACGCATAACGCATAACGCATAACGCATAACGCATAACGCATAACGCATAACCCATAACGCATAACGCATAACGCATAACGCATAACGCATAACGCATAACGCTTAACGCATAACGCATAACGCATAACGCATAACGCATAACGCATAACGCATAACGCATAACGCATAACGCATAACGCATAACGCATAACGCATAACGCATAACGCATAACGCATAACGCATAACGCATAACGCATAACGCATAACGCATGACGCATAACGCATAACGCATAACGCATAACGCATAACGCATAACGCATAACGCATAACGCATAACGCATAACGCATAACGCATAACGCATAACGCATAACGCATAACGCATAACGCATAACGCATAACGCATAACGCATAACGCATAACGCATAACGCATAACGCATAACGCATAACGCATAACGCATAACGCATAACGCATAACGCATAACGCATAACGCATAACGCATAACGCATAACGCATAACGCATAACGCATAACGCATAACGCATAACGCATAACGCATAACGCATAACGCATAACGCTTAACGCATAACGCATAACGCATAACGCGTAACGCTTAACGCATAACGCCTAACGCATAACGCGTAACGCATAATGCATAACGCATAACGCTTAACGCATAGCCCATAACGCATAACGCATAACGCATAACGCATAACGCATAACGCATAACGCATAACGCATAACGCATAACGCATAACGCATAACGCTTAACGCATAACGCATAACGGATAACGCATAACGGATAACGCATAACGCATAACACATAACGCATAACGCATAACGCATAACGCATAACGCATAACGCATAACGCATAACGCATAACGCATAACGCATAACGCATAACGCATAACGCATAACGCATAACGCATAACGCATAACGCATAACGCATAACGCATAACGCATAACGGATAACGCATAACGCATAACGCATAGCGCATAACGAATAACGCATAACGCATAACCCATAACGCATAACGCATAACGCATAACGCATAACGCATAACGCATAACACATACCGCATAACGCATAACGCATAACGCTTAACGCATAACGCATA